>NC_056748.1:883628139-883763139 GCF_019279795.1 Protopterus annectens | reverse complement strand
TTTAAATTGAAAGAACTTGAACTATTATGGCAGCTCAAGTTGAATGCCTTTAACTATCCTGGGTTAAATGAAGCATGTTCAATTACCAGTATATTGAAACTTAAAAATCTACAAAGATAACATATGCCATCACCATTTTTATTTATTTTTTAAACTTGATGAAGTATGAAACATTGTGTATCAATTGTTTGAAGTTTTCATTTGGAGGTGTATGCCTCTGGCGTATATTTTTTAAAACATTTTTTTAAATGTTTTCACTTTTAAGGAATGTAACATTTCCTATTTTAATTGCTTAATCATCAATCAGATTTTGTTTTCCCGCACTTTTTTGTATTAATTGGTTGTAGTCGTGTCAGTTAGTACTTCTGAAGAAGTTTGTTACTTGGAACAAACGAAAAGCGCTTAAAGAAAGATATCGTGTTGGACCTGTTTATTAAATTTTTCATACAGTTCGCTTTGCTGTTTCGTCTAGCTGTTTGTTATTTCTAAGTATGCGATAGTGACGGACCTTAGGGTTAGGGTTTGGGTTAAGGTAAGTGGATAGTTAGTGGTGTGTGTATAGTTTAGTGTAGGGTTAGGTGTCAGATTTTAGGTGTATGTGTGTGGATTGCTGTTTGTTTGGTGTGCTTGTGTTGTGTGTATGTGTTTTGGAACAGCGATTTTTTTCCCTATGAAAAAAATTGCTGTTCTGACAGTTCGAGATTGTAAGCTTTCACTTACATAAGTTCGATCAATCAGCATTCGCTTCCATTCGCTGATCTAATATAGACCCCAATATGTATCCCAAATTCAAGTCTAAAGTCATCCTAGCACTCTCTTTCCTTTAACCTTAACAATTTCATAGCTCTCTATCATAAAACTTTGTTTTATTTCCTCATCTGAAGCAGCTCTGGAATTCATAGACAGAATTATATTGGAAGATTTGTTCTTAAATGCCATTGTGGGTCCCCCTTCAAAACAGAGGTATTTGAATCTGTAGCAAAAGATACATTGTTTTGTTCAGACAAAGAAGGAGGAAGCCTGGTAGCCCGTCATGGTTAAAATTCTTTATTTGTAAAGTGAAATTTAAAAATAATTCCAGGCAGATGAGCATAGCTCGATTTTTGCACCAGCCTTGTAATTTGAACAAACCGAGATATGCTCATCTGCCCGGAATTATTTTTAAATTTTACTTTACAAATAAAGAAATTTAACCAAGATGGGCTCCCGCTCTTCCTCCTTCTTTGCCTGAACAAAACAGTGCATTCTTTGCTGCAGATTCAAATACCAGATGTTTTGAAAAGGGACCCACAATGGCATTTAAGAACACTCTAACCACTAAATACCAAGGGGAACAGGCAAGGCAGGTCACATGTCATTTTTTGCAAGCTTAGCATTTCTTTTCCCAGCAAATCATTTTTGCAGTGTCTAAAACAGGCTCTGTTTACAGCAATTGCAATATGCATGTTATCTCCACGTCATACATCTACTGTAAATTAGTTGGTGTCTTATGTTAAGATTTCTTGAAAGTATTCCATAAATGAATGGTTGATGGTAAGATTCTTTGATATATTTCCTATAGACATAGTATCGTAAGGTCCAACTTCCAAATACTATAGCAATCACTTTCTTTTCTATCTGAGTATTTCTGGTTCGTGCCCTGCTAGTGGTCTTGAAGATTAAGCAACAGGTTTGCTCTTTCACAGGTGCCACCTGCTCCTACACCTTTCTGGCTTTCTTCCACTTATAATGTAGGTAAGGAATACTATATCACAATATGTTTATGCTGACTTAGTAGTTACCAGCTTGTTTAGTAAGTCATGGCTTTTAACTTGATCCTCTAACCACCTCCATACTACAACATTATATTCTAGTGGCTTTCTTAGAGATATGGTTATTTATGACAAATGATAAGAACTTTGACAAATAATGTAGCATCTTAAAGAATTGTGTAAGTGATGATTTTATTAGTAGAAGCTTGCATGTTGAATATAGAAGGTACTTTATTAACATCTGTCTGTAACTCATTTGCAGAAAACAGATGATCTATGTACTTTAAGGATGCAATGATCTATCTGACTTGTGGCCATTTTAAAGCTTCAAAAGTTGTGAGCTTAAGTATCCAAAAGTGTGATTTACCCTACTAACATGCTCTTGTTTTGTAGTAACTCAAACTAGAATTTCAGCAATAATATTCAATAAACCTTCTGATCACTCAGTCTTGCTAGCTACAGCATATTGAAATACGTCTGATATCAATAAAATCTCAAACAGTAGTCTCAAAGGTCTGTATATATTCAAGAGCATCTTAAATGTGCACAACAGAGATTGCATCTTGTAGTTTCATTTGCCAAAACCCTTGTCTTGTACCTAACACTGAAAACAACTTGGTATTTGGGTCACTGACAAACTGACGACTACTACAACTTCAACTATCTGAAAAATAATGCTTCTCTTGAGATATAATACGAAATGCAGTTTCCAGTTTCCTTCTTTTGAAATTCTTTGGCTTCTTCTTCTCTCTCTTTCTCTCAATTTTATTAATTTATCCCTGTTAACTACAGAATTTTATTGCTATTCACTGTTTCACAGTACTAGATACTGACACTTGAATGTATTATAGTTATTATTTAATCTCAAAGCCTCCTCTTCTTTACTTTGTTTTGTCATTTTGCAATTATGCTATTATAATGTGCAAATCTTTAATCACTGCTCTACATAAAAATCATAAATTGCATTTTTTTTTGTTTTATTACTACTTATTCCTTGTATGTTGTGTAACTTTTTACTCGTTGTTACATATGCTCATCCTATTGTGCTTTTGTGTCTTTCATTACTTGTTCTTGTAATGCTTATTCATTATATGCTGACTTTCATAAGGCCCGGATCATGCTTAAAAAGGATCACTTGATGGATGCACTTAACCAATTAATCAATATAGATAAAATACATTTTCAGATGTTTTAAGTCTAAACAAATCTTGACTTTATTTAGTGAAACTACAGTCATCACACTGTTAGCCCATCCTGTGGCTTCTCTTTGTCTGTTATACTTAGCAATTTCAGGGTTCTGAATTCCTGAACAATAGGTACTCTACATGGAGAACGAAATATTGGCACTTCTAATAATAATATGATAAATTATTCTGTACTAAAGCATCCTGGATTGTGGTAGTTGTATAAATGCAGACTTTTTCAACTTGTAGTTTAAAGACCATATTTTGAGCATAGATTCAACTATTATGTTATATTCTGTTCCAGTGTCACAACTGCCTCTTATCCATAGATTCTCTTTATAAACTTCCTGGAACCTGGTATAGCACTCATTCTCCACTTTGCTGCCAGACACACTGTCATACTAACCACTTTAGAATAATTTGACATTATATTTAGCTTAACTAGTTTCATCAGAGAATGTCAGACTAACTGCCCTGAAGGATTATTTTAATCCTAGCCAATATCCTGTGGTCAGAATTAAATCTTGTACCTTGTACCTATGTGGCAAAGGTCTTAACTATTACATAAAATCCAAGGACAACATGGTATTCACAAACTGGATTTCTGGTATACCACAACTGTTTTTGACTGCTGACAGGATTACACAGAAATAATGTTTTGCTGTTGCTCTATCTTATGTTTGAAAACATCCTAGCAAAATGACTTCTGTCTATGTATAATCTACAGAATTGAGTTTTTAGTTCTGTATTGTAGTTTATCATTCCTATAGGGTCCCTCTGCATTTTGCTGAATGTCCATTTGGTCAGCATATGCTAGGGGTGGTGTTTCATGTTAAACCTACAGATAGCTGAATGGTCAAAATTTTGAGGGAATGTTTCGAGAAAGGTTAGCACGCAGCGTAAACATTATACAGGAGTATTATATTGAATATGTCACAGTCACTGAGTCACCGTCCATGTTAGTTTAATCAATTTGAGACAATCTTTCTTCTGGGCCCACTCCATATGATATGGTGAAACTTTATGTTCTTAAAAAAAAAAAAAAAAAAAACAAGCAAAAAAATCACTGATTAGTGAACTTCTGCCTTATCATATACTGGACTGCAATATGGAGACAAAATAATGGCTGACAGTCAGTGGTTAAGAATTAGGTAGAGGACTTGTGCCTATCTCCCTAGAAGATGTATCGTTTTCTAGTATTTGATGGCCTGTACCTCTTTTCAAGGTATAGGTAATGAGTTTTCACCTGAGAGTACAAGTACTAAATAGAAAATTTTCAACCTCCATGGTTCCTGCTTTAAAGATAGTAAAATTCTAAATGCCATAAGTTTAGCCAACAGTAGAAGTACACATACATACAACAAGATAGCAATGCAAAGTGCTAATTGTGTAAACAAGAAAACATATAATCTTGAGGACTTCAGCCAGTTGCAAAACAGTGATGTTTATAGAAACAGTAAGACATGGCTTAAAGACATATCATAATTGCCAGAATTCTCAGTTTTTCACCTTTAGGAAATAAAAACATCCAAAGGTGACACTGATGTTACACCATAATTGCCTTTATTCTTACAAATAAGTATGGCATCATACATGCCTTCCACATTTGTAGAGCTGCTAGAATAAATGGCAGAGCATCCAGATTCATCAAATATAATCTTATTGCTAGAGTAAAGGACACAGAAATGTGGTCCAAATTATTATGTATCATAGTTGTTGGCGGTGCTGCAGTAGCGTTGTCGCCTCACAGTAAGATGTTGTCCTGTTCGATTCTCAAATAGAGCGTCTTCTGTGTGGAGACATGCGTGAATGGGCGTACCTTCGTTGAAGGTTGTGCATCAGGGCTGGCAACTCGGCAGGTAAAAATCTACTGCCAATTATTAGCGGACCGGAGTTCCGCTGTGGCGACCCCATAACCGGGAAAAGCCGAAAGACACAACAATAAGTCTCATCAGCAACACTGACTAAAATACTATAGGATGCTATTGGACCCTGACCATCTCAAAAGGCAACATATGGAATGTTTTGATAAACTTCAGGAACAACAAAGTTTAAAGAGGAAACTAAGTGCCTTAAATCTGATTGCATTAATTATTACCTTCACTACAAGTGTACCCAATCCCTGACTGATACTATGAACAAAAACAATGTCAAGGAAGCAGATTAGTAATTAACAGGGACTGTAACATCCTCAAAAAGGTGTGGCCTAGTCTCAGGGCTCCTTTTTTCTCTTCCTGAAGCTACAACTTCATTAGTAAGCTCTGACTGTGACTTTCCAATTTACAAATTAAAAAATGGGTTAGTAGAACCAAAATAAATCTGTTATTTTAGATTTTAAAATGCAAATTATATAGTGCTATAAATCTGACCCTTACAACTGATTGGGATGTACTCCTTAACACCCAAAATCCACAGTGGATGCTAGAAATAACTTATTTAAGGTCACATTATATACGAAGATATATCAATAATCATGCAAATAAATGAACACATTTAAAAATAAGCCCTTAAACTGTAAGCAAAATAAAAAAAAAAAGATATATATATATATATATATATATATATATATATATAGGTTTACTATTGAAATGTCACCGTCAGATGTTCAAATACTTCATATGTGTGCAGGTTACATGAGCAAACGTCATATTTGCGAATGGGCTGTGCATTCTCAGATATAATGTTCGCTCATGTAAAGGGATTGCGGTACAGTGCGGTTAGGGAAATACATCCCTTTCCTCACTGTAGTGTGATCTCAGAGTTGGAATATTAAGTTAGAGGGAATGTGGGGGGTGCAGGGGGACTTGCCCCCCTGCATAAATGGGATGTTAGGTGTAGGGATTAGGAAGTTACGGCAAGGGTGGCATTGTTGTTAATGCTGTAAAATGTCGTTGTCGACATTGTTGGCATTAACAGCTGTTTTTCAACAATAGGGCCATTAGGGTAGTTGTAGTTTCGGTAAAACACTTCAGTTATTCGTATCATTTTTATAATAATTTTCAAGATATTGATAGTAAACCATATATATATATATATATATATATATATATATATATATATATATATAAAACAGAAAGATGGAGTATTATCTGGCATAAATCTCTGGCCTGCAGAATAGGTCCAAGTTAAACAGAGTCCAGAAGATGTTGAAAAGCGTGACAAAGTCATATACAGCAAATTAAATGGTATATCAAAGGCGTAGAACAATAATGATGTGCCATCTAACTGTATCAGGAAACTCAAAGGAATAATTGAGAGCAGTATTTGGCATTAACAATGCAGTAATATCGAAATCACAAGAAATAGTTCTAATTCACAGGAAACATGTAACATTCCATGAGAAAATGTTTGTACCAGTTTCAAAAACCAAGATTTGAGTTAGAATCTCTTCTCCTGCCTATATCAGAAATCCAGAAAAAAAGCTGTCCACAAAAACAATGAAAAGTATAATCATGCATTTTCAGTGTAATATAAAAAGAAACATTAATATAACACTCTAAAAGCATTTTTTTGCAGAAGATGGAAGGCAAGCTGTGCAATCACTGACATCCAGACAAGTCCATCCAGAAGCGTTTAGCTTTCCATCTTCTTCATACATAATATAGTCCAACAGGTTTCTTTGTACGCTGCAGTAATAAAAGTAATAATTGTCAGAGATTCTGTGGGCCATGTAATTTTAGCCACAACTGTAGTTTATCCATGAGACTAGTACCTGAATGTGCCAGGACTGGGAAAATAACATAACTGATAAGCCTCACTGTAATTATTAATACTATACAATGGAGTTCCTTAAAAAAGGATATGTCCTTTAAGTAGAGCTACTGTATAAAAGATCTTCTGTAAGTAGACATTTCTTTAGACTGAAGGCAGCAAAAGTGTTCTTTATGTGCATTACATATGTATGCATATATGTATGTATCCTACTATATGTCTCTGTACATGCAGTACATCACAACTGTGTAGTTTATGTCACAGAAGGTGTGGCATTAAAATAATACATCAGGCAGTTTGTAACATGTTTTATTTTAATGGAAACTTTGCTAAAGATGTCTTCCTTAATTTGTTTTATGAAACATTTTTACAAATTTACCATTGGTGTCTTAATCGTAGGAAATTCAAACTCATTTTGCTCTGTGCACAACAAATCTTTATCAATAGTGGTTGTAGTCTTCCTCATCCAAAAGATGCATCTGAGAGCTATTTTTTTTTAGCGGCAGGGTATATTATAATGGTAATCACTGCCTGACTGTTAGTGAGTGTGGATTTATCCATGACTAGCATGGATTAACTATCAGAGTTGCCAAAGTGATTGTTTTCTGCAAATGGGCAAATGCACTTCTACTGATGGCTGGGCTATGCTTGTGACTTTTGCACACTGGAGTTTTTTTAAGAAAATATATATTGTTTTTTATGACATAATTTGAGTAGCACCTTGGGTGCTGGCAAGATGAAGGCAAAGGAAAATAAAGAGAGAAAATGTTGACAACATGCCCATCTTGGCAGAGGAAGGTGGATTTGGTTTGTGATTTGGGCAACACCTAGAGGGAGCAATAAGTTTTGCATCTATGAAGTACAGATCTGTCAAGCATACACTTCCATTCTGCTACTGCATGAGCCAGGGAAATCCTCATGTGAAGGTATGCTTCTTATGGCAAGCAGTATACAGCAAAGCTCATAATGATACTGCATGAGAGCACAAAGATGCCTGGCTTCTGCCCTGAAGAATAAGCCGCATTCATATACTCCAATCCTTCCTTCCACCCTGTCATGATATCCTAGGGACTGGTGACCTTGCCAGGCAACAGTAGTGGGAGTAGAGGGTGGCAGTAATAGGAGAAGCATCTAATAACTGATGGCAAACCTGTAGTGTTGGCGACTAAAATAAAAAAAGAAAATAAATCATTATAGGCCATTGTTAATATTATCACAGGGTAATGAGTTGTGCTCTGGATAAAAATGGTTACTGCATTCAAATCATTAAAGATAAGAAAGTCATAGTTAATTAGAGATTGATGAAATTGAGTGGTGTGGATACTATTTACCCTGTACTGATCAACAGCCTAATGGCTCACAGTCTCAGAAATATATACACTTTATAATGAATAGCCAGACAATGCAATGTGTTATCATGAAGTGTCAAAACCATTACAACAGAGACCTGTTAGAGTCAAGAGCATGAAAAAGATGGACCAGGAAAGAATCAGCCATATCACAGAGGGCAGCAGCTGGAAGATCCAGAATGATCTTAACACTGATAAGGTAGCTATTTATTTTAACCAAAAAGTATAGGTAACTACTTTGCTAAAACTGACTCTGTATCCTTTACAACCTAGTTGCTTTGAAGTTCTGTAGGGTTAAACATGCTCCACAACCACGGAAGTACAGCTACTTAAACTAAGAATTTCTAAGAGTAGAATATGGATCCAATATGAAGAGAACAGCTGCTTTATATAAGACATATGGTATTCTCACAGAACCCTGCAAAAGCCTGTCAAGCAGCATGACTATTACAAGGCAGCCACCTGTCGACAAAAACATTCTAAAAAGGCATTTACTGCGTATCACACTCCACCCCGTCAATCTCTCCTAATAAATATATAAATGTTTCTCTGATATTTTTAGGAACTATTTTTACTCATTTGTTTCTTCTCCCATAAATAAACATAACACTAACTCCTGGGAAGTAAGAAATTGTCCTGAATCTAAACTCGGCCCAAGTGAAATAAGCATATGTGTATGCTGTCCAAAAGAGGTGATCAGAAGGTTGTGTCATACTCTGTTCTCATCCCACTTACGTATCTTTCAACGGAAGCATCAGAGAATATTGTGTCTCCTTGCTTTGGAAAGACATTTTCCTTATTTCACTGTGCAAAGGTGGGAGGAAGGGTCTATGCTATAAGCAAATAGTTGTTGACCCAGTGCTATCATGAATGCCTTAGTTAATATTATAGAATGAGTAGTTCATCTCCAGCTGTCCCAATAGCAGTAACACTTTTTCATGCAAACATTGTCTCCTCCATCTAATGGAAGTAGTATGAGCCAGCTATGATTAGACTGGAACTAAGAAAATCTTTCCACTGAATCTGACAGCATTTTATTCACTTGTTCTGCCTCTCTCAAATTTATTTAATGATATCTTGAAAGTGCCTTCAAGGATGATGATGATGACATTCACATAACACAGTGGCATGTCTTTTATCTGCCTGATGATTAGCCAAAAAATCATACAGAATGAGAAAAATATGCTTGCTTCATGAAACTTCTTTGATTTAAATCTTTGATGAAATCTTTCTTTGATTTGCTGATGTCTGAATGGCATGTACTAGGAACTCAGCTTTTCAGTATCACAAGAGGGTTTATATTAGACCCAACATCAACCTTCAACCTCCAATGACAACCAGCCGAAAAAAACAACCAACATTTTTTACATTATGAGTATAAAGATAGATGCACTTCTGCTGTAGGGGGCAGAATATGCTCATTGCTGTTTCCAGTCTTGTGTAAGGACCAGTCTAGTGAATACATGTCAGACAATAGAGAAGAGATGACATCAAGGGTGAAGGATTACACTAATGTCAATTTGGTTGGGGTTTGACATTGAGGGAAGGATAACACTATTGTGAGTATGGTTTAGGGTATAGCTCCTTCTCAAATGAGGCACAGAAGCATGGTGGATGTGCATGAGAGAAACTGTTAGGGTAATTCTGATGTCTCAGTCAGCTCACTGAATAATAGACCATACTAAGGTGAATGAGACTTCCATTATCCTATATATGAAACAGGATTAGGGAGTGTAGGTATATTCAGTTTTGGCCTATTAAGGTATTTACTGATCTGCTGATCCACAATAACAATGAAGGTATCTAACATGTCCAGAACTAAAAACAGAATTGTGAGTGAAACTATATATATATATATATATATATATATATATATATATATATATATATATATATATATATGAGAATAATCATGGTAAATCCCGCATTTGGGCAGTCCAAATATTAACACAGGCATCTAATAGAATTTGACATTTTGAGCTACAGTTCTCATTCACCACAACCTATACCTCTTCTCAAATTTACTGCTTATAAATACTATCAGCATTCTTCATTAAAAGTCCCATAAATTGAATATGCTTTAATCTTTTATATATACAGGTGCACTACAAAGTTATAAAGAAATCAATGGAGTAACTGAAGACTACACTTAAAAATCACAAGAATTATGAATCAGAGCTCAAGAAAATAAAGTTTCATTTTTATGAGAGCCACAAATCAGTGTCCCTGTTTGTAATATGTGGGCTTATGGAAACCAGCAGTGACATTTAGGTGCTAATTCAGCACAGCATGGAACACTGGAGCTCATTGAAGCATAGTAGCAGCAGTGTGCTTACACACGCTTGTTCACAGAAGATTGCTAAAAAGCTTTTCTGTAAAACACACTGAAGCTAAATGGGGCCATAATGAAGTATGTCTGTTACAGTACATTGGAGGTATTAGACAAAATGAGAAGCTGTGCAGAACACTGACTAACCTAATGCCTTACACTACTCTACACTACACTACACTAATGAAACTAGCATTAGAAAGAAGCTGTGCAGAACACTGACTAACCTAATGCCTTACACTACACCAAACTACACTAATGAAACTAGCATTAGAAAGAAGCTGTACAGAACACTAACTTAATGCCCCCACACTGCACTACACTAATGAAACTAGTATTAGAAAGAAGCTGTGCCAAACACTGAATAACCTAATGCCCCACACTACACTACACTAATGAAACTATTATTAGAAAGTGCAATTTACATGCTCTAAAATAATAAATAAAGCAGAACTACAGTACAATAGAAATATTTTAAAGAGCACTAGTGAACAGAAATAACCAACATCTTTAGCTGTTCCATTTTAATTTAGCTGCTGTTCATGGGCTACAAGTTACAAAAAACAGCTAATACTTTTAAAATCATCTGAATATCCCATTAGTTACACAATTTTTCTCATTGGATATTGTGAACCAAGTCCAACACAGCCCTCAGATCATTGATGTGGGCAAAAATATACAGAGCGTTTCTTAAAATTTAATGCAGGTTTGACATATCTAAGGTCAGGGTTCAATTCAAGGAAGCAGAGGGCAAAGCTAAGTATAGGCCTTCATCCTTGAACAGAAAGCTTTAATGGAAACCATAATGTGACTGTATGAAATCAGAATATAACACTCTTTTTATAAAAATAGTTTACACTTTTTAGTCTAACAACTCTATGCCTCCTGCAAAGGATAGTCCTATCCCTTCTAGTCTTAGAATTCCAGATATGAGAAGTCAGTAAAAGTCTTTGCATTTTTACTTATTTTTACTTACCACTTGCAAGGTCTCCTCACCACCTCTCACCATAATATCTAACAATGGTACCATAATTTCCCCAGTACTAAATAATAAACCTAGTACTAAACTACTGGGAGTGATAGGTTCATAGGTTCATAGGTAGATACTAGGCTATCTGCCCTAGGGCATTTATAAGCCTAGCCAGAGTGTATTTGGCTTCTGCCTCCCTATTAGATTAGCCTACTGTGCCTCTGTAAAGTAGGTCACAGAAGGTACCCTTTTAAGATTAGTTTACTGTGCCTCTGTCTAGCAGGGACACAGAAAAGATCCCAAGGGTGAATTTGCGATTTCCCATCCACGTGTCCAGATTTCGCTTGAAGAGGGTCAGCGAGGGGCTATGTCTAACATGAATTGGGATTCTATTCCAGAGTGAGGGGAGCCTCTGGGAAATGAATCTGTCCCTCCAGCATGTCCTGTTTATTTTTGTGCTGAGGTTTAAGTCCCTGGAGCGTGTAGCTCTAAGGGACTTGGACTTTTTGAGATGGAGAATGTCCATTAATTCTGGGTTTGACATGGCTTTGTACGTCAGGCATAGATCACCTCTGAGTAGGCAGTAAGCAACTGAGTAGAGCTGGAGTTTCTTTAGTCGAGCTGCATAGGACATTTGTTTGTAGCCCATGATCCTCTTGGTGAGGTACTTTTGGGGTCTCTCCAGTTGCTGCAGGTGTTGGGTAAGGTACATCCCAAAAGGGGCATTGTATTCAATTATGGGCCTGATGAGTGATGAGTAGAGGGGTACAATGACCTCTCTTGATCTAGATGCGAACCCTTTCGTGATAAGGTGGGCTATATAGAAGGTCTTTCTAACCACTTTGGCAACATGATTATTAAAGGAGAGATTACTATCTACGGTGGTCCCCAAATCTCTAATTACTTCTTCCGTACTTAATGGATTACCACCTATGTGGTAATTTGTGGGCACCTTGTTTTTCCCAAAGGGGATGACTATGCACTTTTTAGCATTTAACTTGAGACCGTGGCTCTGGCACCAAGCATCCGTCTCTGTGAGACCCTTTCGGAGGATGCTTGTGTCAGCTGGAGATTCGATTATGGCCCCCAGTTTGCAGTCATCTGCGAACTTTGTCAGCCATAATCCTCCCGTGTTAGCCTGAACCTCAGAGAAGTATATACCGAACAAGAGAGGTCCCAGAACTGAGCCCTGTGGGGCGTCACTTGTAACTGGTTTGGATTCGGACATGTCACCTGCGATTCTGACCATGTGGGTTCTATCTCTGAGCAAGTTTGCAACCCATCTTGTGATATAGGGGTTGATATTTAAGCTGGTAAGCTTATTTATGATGCCCGAGTGGGGTATTGTGTCTAAGGCTTTTGCGAGGTCCAGGTAGGCTGTGTGGACTACCTTGCCCTCATCTATGGCTTTGGTAACTGTTTCAAAGAAATCAACTAGGTTTAAGAGGCAAGATCTGCCCTTAACAAAGCCAAATTGGGTAGGGTCCAGTGTCTGGAGGCTCCCAATGTCTTTGTTTATGAGTTACATGATAATACGCTCCATAGCTTTACAGACCAGACTAGTCAGGCTTATGGGGCAATAGTTCCCGGGGTCCGTTGTGGCACCACCTTTGTGGAATGGGACCACTGTAGCTGTACGCCATTCTTTAGGTACATATCCTGTAGTAAGGCTAAGTTTGAACAGTGACTTAATGTGAGGGTTCAGTTCTTCTTGGAGCTTGTGTAGGACACAGCCTGGGACACCGTCCGGTCCCATAGATGCTGTGTTTTTTGCTTTGGAGAGGGCAGTTTTCACTTGTGCATCTGTGATGATATGGAGGTTACATTCAGTTGGGATAGGCATTTGCTCCTTTGGGGGGGGGGGGGAGTTTGCGCTGAATCTGTCTGCCAGGATGTTGACTATGTCTGTAGGTTCAGTATATTTTGTACCGTTATGCAACAATTCAGAGCATATCTGGGAGTTTCCACCCATATTCCTGACATAACTAAAGAAGGCCTTGTGATTATCTTTAGTGTCTAGGGCAATCTTTCTTTCAAAACTGACCTTTGATGATTTTATGAGGAATCGAAGTTTCTTGCTAATACTGATCAGAGAAGCCTTCCCTTTTTGGGATTTTGCTCTGTCATGTAGTAGCTTCCTCCTTCTGTTGTATAGCTTATTTATGGCCGGGGTCCACCAGACCGGTCTCCTGTTTTTGGAGGAGTGAGTCTTGGTTTTATTTGGGATAGCATGATTCACGCATTCCTGCACGTGATCATAGAATGATTTGTAAAGGATTCTGCGGATTTGGCTGTATTATCCTCTGGCCCGGGGGCTTTGAAGGATTCCACCTCAGTCTTGAGAAGTGCAAAGTTGGCTTTTGAGAAATTCTTTACAGTGATTTCCTTGGCTGGGGGTGGGGACGGGATATGGATGTCCAGGGAAATTTGTTTATGGTCTGATCTTACCAATGAGGGGTTTACCTCTGGTGTGGAACATAGAATCCCCATGTTGGTGATGACCAGGTCCAATATGTTGTTCCCTGATCATCGACAACAACCTCAAGTTTAATGCTCACATAGACAAAACTATTAAAACAGTTAATAAAAAATTAGGCTCTTTATAACGGATTAAACCATTCCTAACCCCATCAGCTAGAACTGTTATTGCTCGTACACATCTGCTATTGACCCTTCTTTATGCCTCACCCATCTTCGTAAACCTAAGCAAATCAAACCTCAATAAATTACTTAGGTGCTACAATAACATTGCCAAATTTGCCACAGGATCAGCTTATAGAACCCAGCCCTGCCTTAACCTTCAATCATTAGACTGGCTTGAACTACCCTATCAACTGCAATATAACCAACTAATAGTTGTTCACAAAATCCTCTACCAACCAGTCAGTACACCCATACTGAAAAATATTATTACCCCCTACAGTAACCTAAAATCCCTTCGCTCTTCCAAAAAATTGCTAGTGCAAACTGTTAAAACCAACAATTCAGCTGGTGAATCACTATTCTCCATCTCTGCTGGAAAAAAATGGAACCTACTTCCTGCTGAACTCACCACTGACCCCTCCTTATCCCAATTCAAAAAATCCCTTAGGAAATACATAAAAATGTAGTGGCTTTGTCCCTGTACAAACCCTGACTAACCTGGACTCAAACATAATTCATAAATGAGAACCTCATTACAGAAATAAAACTATGACTCTTTAACTGTTTAAAATTCTGTGTATCACCCACCTACTGGAAAGATTTAAAGTTAACACTACACCATGTATGATAACCACCTTTAATATATGTGTTTTCCTTTTTCAGATGAAATATTTAACTATTTCTTTCTCAGCTACTTGCTTCCAACCTTTGCTGTGTGTATGTGAGAAAAACATGTACCTGTGTGTACATATCGTTAAACAAATCTCAGTTTTGTGATAACTCACTGTAATAATTTCACTGTATTTACACTTGTTTTTGTACATTTGGTGCTTTTCTCTCCGGGCCTCTACTGAAAATGGACCTGTATCCAGTCGGACTTTCTCGGTTAACAAATGTAAAATAAATAAATAAAATAAATAAGTTATCACGTGAACTTTAATTGCATTCTGAATGCAGAGTAAAATACTTTTCTTATTCCAGTTATACAGCAATTAGTGCAGCTCTGTATTGACAATTAGTGGTAACGTCTAGTTGGTGAATATACTGGACCCATTCATATCTAGTATTCTGTCATAAGCCATAGGTGTTAAGAATTTTTGTCCAGTGCTTTATTAGCCATCTTCATTTTTATGCAGACACTTGACTCATCTGGGTACTTAACTGTCGGAGTGGTGAATATACGTAATAACCACAATGTTCCTCAACTCACTTGTGCTCCACTGTTACTTGTTATATCTGCTTGTTCTAACACAGCAACCATCTGCTTATTTTACTTCTTATAATAAAAGGCACTAAACTGTGAGTTGGCAAACTGGATTTACTGCTGAGTGTCTATATGCAGATTAACTTAGTCACTTTTCAATCCTGGTATATTTCTGCAAAGTTTTTTTTTTGCAGCTTGTTTTCACTGAGATCTGTTTAACAAAATAAGTTACAGAATTTAAAATCTTGACTAAGTCTGCAATTGAAGCTTCTTAGTATGTGTATCTATCTATCTATCTATCTATCTATCTATCTATCTATCTATCTATCTATCTGTCTATCTATCTATAACAAACAGTCTCTGTGGAGTTGCTTGAAGTCACACAAACCCAGTACGTCAATATACTGGGTCCAAAAACAAATAATGAGGAAACTTCTCTGTGTGGAAGATCTAACATTCCCTAGAGTTCAGGCACCTAACAAAATCCATATTGTGAATATCCCAGTTAATAACAGGTAGTAGAAATGCTTTATTTAAAAACTTCCCAAAGTATAAATCCACTAATGAAAGTAGGGAAGCACAAGCTAGTTCTAGCTGAATCAAAAAACACACAAACAAGCAATCCAAATAGCTGTTGAAAAAACAGAATAAGTGCAGAAATCCACCAATCCATTCATATGCCTGTTTAAAAGCATGGGGGTGGTTTCCTATGGTAGCTGTGTTGTAAAAGACAATTAGCATATTTACTTGCTAAATGCCCCTTTCCCCATACACCCATGTGATATTCAACACAGTGCTGCCCTACTTCAAGCTCTGTGATTTCAAGATATGTAAAACTAAACTAAACTGAAAGTTAAACTAAAAATGATATATTAATAATTGCTAAAACTTCCTGAAAGCATTTCATTGTAATATCAAAAAAGAAAAAGTTAACATAAGTCTTCAAAATTCCTCAGGAATTTTTCTTCCAACATTCAGAAAATGTAGTACAAAAAATAAATTCTAAATAAAAAAACTACTATTTGGATCACTTGTTTGTGTGTTTTTAATAAAGAAGATTTGACTTGAACTAGCTTGTGCTTCCCTGCTTTCATTAGTGGATTTATACTTTGGAAAGCTTTTAAAGAAAGTATTTCTATCATCTGTTATTAGCTGGGATATTCACAGTATGTTTTTTTTTTTGGGTGCCTGAACTCTAGGGAATCTTAGATCTTCCACACAGAGAAGTTCCCTCATTATTTATGTATGTATCTATATATATATATATATCTATATATATATATATATATATATATATATATATATATATATATATATATATATATATATAAAATGGGTCTATGCCAGAAGATCAACAGACCACCACATCAAACTGCAAAAGTTTAAAATGCAAAATATCAAGCCCACCTTTTTTTTTTTTTTTTTTTTTTTTTTTTTTTTTTGCTGGTTGCCAGTATTTCTGGGAATTCAGAGTTTGTCCTTTCCCCAAAGTGGTGAGATCTCAGAGTTCATATAAGTAATATGCAGGTGGGTGCATCCCCCAGAAAAAAAGCCTTTTTTGTAGGTGTTTCAAGGGTTTATCTTTTTCATTTTTAACTTTTGCAGTTCGATAGTTGTATTGAGTTTTACAAGCATGCATTCAATTTCCATTCCCTTTTCTCTGTTGTATTAATGTCTAAATAAGTAACTGCCTGAAGTAGTGCTACTCTCTGTACTTGGATTCTTGATTGCTGGTGACCTATATGATTTGGAGGCATTCATATGAATGAAATTTATATTTATTGCCTTTATAGATCAGCTGAACTAGTTTACAGCATTGATTTGTACCACTAATTAAAACTGATTCAGTTTGACACAAAAATGATACTGCTCTCCATTTTCCTGGAATATATTTTGGTTAGGATAATTACCTCTCTGATGACCATACTTAAACTTGGGCAGTAACTAAGGAGTCTCAATCCTCACCCCTTTTTCAGGTACAGGAGCGTCAATGAAAGCAGGGATAGAACTCAACATTTCTCCTAAGAGTACACCGGGAACAGGCTCAAAACCTGGAACTGGACTGTATGTTTCACTCCAGGTCCCCAAATGAGTTTTCACACTAACCACTGCAGAACACTGCTGTCCCAGTTCTAGGTATTTCACACACTCACTCTTAAATATTGGATATTCAAACATGCAAAGCTCTTGAGAAATACTAGCACTATTTACCTGCTATGTCCTCTTTCCCATATTACACGGTAACAGCTACCACCAGTCAAAATACCATGAGACCCTTCAAAAGGGGTGTTCAATTATACTGGGTAAAATCAGTATTGATATTTAGGGTAGCATGTAATCTAAGCAGTAAGGCTTTTTGGAGTGGCCCTGTTGTTATCACAATAAGCATAAACACTCTCTGGTTACTAAAAGTACTTTCTAAATAGCCAGACACAATAAAAGGTAGTAAAATGTTTAATAAATAAAATGATTTAAAACATATATATATATATATATATATATATATATATATATATATATATATATACTGAATAACTGATTCCAATAAACCACAAAGTTTCACACACAAGAATTATAAAATAACACTGTAGGATAGGTTTCACACTGATTGAAGAAAAGCTCTATCTAATTGTGGATCCCTAACTATCTAAATATTAACTGTCCCTGTCTAGTCTAATTAATTCAGTAAGGCAAGATGATACTCTTATTTCTGCAAGGCAAAATAAGAGTTTATGTCCACTATTCAGGCTGTTGTCTGTTCCCCAGTGACTGGAATAGCACCTCCTACTATTTATGCTGAACAGCTCTGGAAAACTCTGAGTGATAACTATTGATCTGGAAACCAACTGACAACTATAACTACTACTGAACAACTGAACTTTGACTTGGGACCTGCTTTTATAGCAGATTTTTTTAAAAGTCACAGAAAGCTGTTATGATAATTCTACTCTCACATATCAGACTTTAGAAAGTAAAAAAAAACAGCTGCTATATAGATTCTATTCCTTTCAGCTCTGACACATGATGACATCACATCTAGGTCATCTGACTGGCATAACCTACATTCATAATTCTTTTTAAAAGCATGTACATTTGGTCAGCCAGAAAAAAAAAAACACTGATTCAAACATCTTACATAAATCAAAGTAATAATCAAACACATAAACTTATTTACAAAATTATAGCTAATCATGTTGGCATACATAACACAGGGTAATTTACAATCATTTACAAGTATTTACAAAACTTCAGCCAGTCTTGCTAGCCCAGATGACAATATCTAATATCCTCACAACCTTCACAGTTCTTACAGACAGATTTGTTTATTGTTTTTGTAATCAGTTTGGTTGTTGGGTATACACTATCAATAAGGTCTGTTTTTCTGAATATAGATCATTGCAGTTATATTTAGTTTATGCTTCAGATTATTCAAGTGTCCCGGTTTAATTTAATAAGGCTTTCAATGTAAGATCAGATTCTATCGTAGCTTCTATTTTGATTATACTATCATTTTAATTTATTCTGTATCATCAAGAATTTACGAGACTCTCCTAAACACATTTATAAATTATAATTTCTGTGTTTCAAAATAATTGACCAGCTTTACTTTCCTATCAGAAAATCGTATTTGTTTCACGTGGGAAGATATTAAATATGTTCCCACTTCTTCAACTACCATGAGTAAAATTTTGGCTTTACAACAGGGATGTTAGCCACATATATAATAGATCAGTCACAAAATACTACATTCATTCTTACCATTCTGGACCTAGTTCAGCTTGTTCATTTTCATAACCAATAATAATAACCAATAATGATAAGCCTTGTTGCTGTAATGACAGTTTCATTTTGCTACTTCAATAACTTTCTTGTTAGTTTCAAATTATTACTTTTATTGTGACGCAGTCTGTGACTTTCTATCAGCTAATTCTGCTAATTAACTTGACTTTACCTGAGTAATATCATGATGCATTAATCCAATATACAATGTGTTTTCTCTAATTAGAACACTAAAACAATTACACTTGGGTTTATCTCTAAGTAACGTGATTGGTTTAACTATTTTTATCAAGTACACATAGAAACAAGTATAATAAATTAGAGTCTGTTAAAATAATAAAAATCTATCAAAAAAGACCACAGCAAGGCTAGTGAAATATAAACTGCACACAGAAAAAAGTTTTAAAGATTTAATAACACACAAATACTCTAGGACCTTGGCAAACACAGTCTTCTTGGAGTTAATACAAAAAAAGAAAAGCACTTCCATTAAATAGAGAACACACTAAAACCAATAATTAATTAACCAATCAGAACACTTCAATTACAAAAGGGCTTTCAAATCGCATTCCTTATTTAAGCCCTTAGGCACCAATGTACCAAATTTAACAATAAAAACTGTTTGCCGAGATGCTAGAGTATTTGTGTGCTATTAAATCTTTAAAACTTTTTTCCGTGTGCAGTTCATATTTCACTAGCCTTGCTGTGGTCTTTTTTGCTATTTTACTTTTTTGTCTTGTTGTTATTAATAAAAATCTATCCTCTGATGTCGGAATGGAAGAATTAGGCATTAATTCTCTGATGCCACAATTTCAGTATGGCCTCAAAGCTGTAGCTATAAGCTCTTCCCACAACATAGATATAATACAAACTACAGCTAGCAGGATATGTAATTTTATTCCTCTTTCAGCCCATTGTGAACATACCTGCCTTTAATATAAAATGATATCTGGTTAACATTCATAGCTAAAACTATTTTACTTCTTTGCATCCTTTATATTCAGGCTACTGCACATGGATTACTATCATTCACTGTTCCAAAAATTAACAACTAAAGCCTTTATTACTACCGACTTAAATACATAGTGAAATTATGGGCCTTTGACTTTTTCCTGAAAGGATTTCAAGCCTGCATAAATTAAAGCAGTCCTGGTGATTCCCCACTGGGTGAGGAAAGTAAACCTATATTTTCTTGTTTGTGAGTGATAAAGCTGCTTTCTGTTTTACCTGCTCCATTTTGTTTTCTGTTTTAAGAAATCTGCTTGGCCTGGTGCTTTTGTTCTATGTGAGAGACAGACACTTAAATTAGCTAGGCTGCACATTTCACATATTTTTTCATTGGCTAAGTTGTTTGAGTGATAATTAAATACACAGTGAATTTATGGGTCTTTGCCATTTTCTGAAAGATTGTGTGGTCTTGTTACACTTGGGCTCTAAACCAGATCTTATACATTAAGAAGGTGTTTTTCTGCAGTCCTGTGGCAGACGTGTGTGGATCTAATCAGTCTGAGTTGGGGATTAATGGTGGAAGGCTTACTGTGTGCTTTCCTGATTGGTAGTTAGTTTAAAACTTGTTTCTCTTTGCTTGTATTTAAGCCTTCCATTTTCTGTGGTACTGCTGTTTGCATAGCAGTGGTTACAGTGCCCTTGTATAAATGCAAAAGCCTAGAAGTGCAGTTTTTCCCTAAACAGCTGTCAGTGAAACCCTTCCAAGGTTTTCTGATGTTCTGGGAGACACTCGCAATGAGCAACATTGCTTTACTGATCAACCTTAGCCCACACAAAGTATAGGTCCCTCTTGTTGTTTTGGCACAGCCAGTGACATGTGGATCTGTACCTGGGGTGTCTTGTCCATGTTGTGCACACAGGTTACCATCATATGTGCCAGTCTTATCCCCTGTGGCAGGGACCTGTAATGGGCATCAGGTTTACCTGCCCCTACATTGATGGCATGCTGACAGCATTCCCTGGTATCAGCGGCAACTGTCCATACAGGGCATGCTGTCAGGCATGGTATGTCCATTGTGGGACATGTGTGATGGCACCACAGGTGGTGTAGGTGTCCATTGGGGAACATGGGGGAGTGCACTGTCAGCATGTACGTGCATATTGGACAGATGGACAGGGGACATGCCCTCTGTAGCCCACTACTATCACTCCATGGTTATTATCAGTGGCCAATATGAAGTGTACTACCCACATATTGGCTGTTGCCTAGGCATGTGTGTGTGTATATGAGACATGTTGAGAGTGTGCTCTGGATAATACTGGGGTTGCTAAATGTGATTGCCTGGCCTTGATGTCACATGTATGGGTATGGCTTTGTACCCCAGCCTCTCAGCTATTTCACATCTGTTATCCCTGTATGGTGGACATTGTGCTATATAGTAGGGCTGCCATATAAGACTTATGCAAAACCTGCTCCACATTGGCCACATGGTCACAACCACCTCTACACATGATACGAGATACAAATACACACACACACACACACACACACACACACACACGCGCACACCTGTCATGTCTGGGAGTAGAACCCCTACCTAATTAGTTTATTACACCTCAGCACTATGCATTTATAGTACGCGCCACGCACATTACTGAAGTACTCCTTCCCCAAGGATGTATACCACAATGAATGACATCAGCAGGATTGCCAAAGTAGGCCATTTGAAATGTACTGCGGGTGACTACCCTAAAATGCATTGCTCCCTACACAGACAGTGAGACACACACAAAATATCCATGACCGACATGTTTGGGTATAGAACCCATAACAGAGGTCTATACTACACCACAGCTTGGAGCTGTTATAGGAAGCACTACGGGGATTACTAGCGTACTCCTTCCCCAAAGCTGTATTTCACAAAGAACGACATCAGCTGGATTGCCAAAGTGGGCCATGTGAAATGTACTGTGTATGATTAGCCTATAATGCATTACTCCGTATACAGACATAGAGACACACAAAACATCCAGAAATGCCATGGGTGGGGATGGAACCCTGCCACAGTTCTAAATCACACTCCAGTGGTACGCAGTTACAGGACGCGCTATGGTGATTACTGGGCTACTACCTTCCCAGAGGTGTATTCCTAGGTGGGCGACATCAGCAACCATGTCAAAGTCGAGTATAGGAATTGTAATTCATGTGGCTACACTAAAATGCATTGCTCTCTACACAGACAGACACACACACACACACACACACACACACACACACACACACACACACAGTTGCCATGTCTGGGGTTAGAACACCTACCTAGCTACTTTATCACTCTACAGCAGTACACAGTTACAGGACGTGCTACGGTGATTACTAGGCTACAACCTTCCCAGAGGTGTATTTCTAGGTGGGTGACATCAGCAGGCTTGCCAAAGTTGAGTATAGGAATTGTAATTCATGTGGCTACACTAAAATGCATTGCTCTCTACATAGACAGAGATAGACACACACACTAACACATACACACACACACACACACAATTGCCATGTCTGGGATTAGAACACCTACCTAGCTACTTTATCACTCTAGAGCAGTATGCAGTTATGGGACATGCTACGGTGATCACTTGGCTACAACCTTCCCAGAGGTGTATTTCTAGGTGGGCGACATCAGCAGGCTTGCCAAAGTCGAGTATAGGAATTGTAATTTGTGTGGCTACACTAAAATGCAGACAGAGACAGACAGAAACACACACTAACACACACACACACACACACACACACACACACACACACACACACACACACACACACACAGACGAATCCACACACAGTTGCCACGTCTGGGGTTAGATCACCTACCTAGCTACTTTATTACTCTACATCAGTATGCAGTTACGGGACATGCTACGGTGATTACTGGGCTACAGCCTTCCTGGAGGTGTATTTCTAGGTGGGTGACATCAGCAGGCTTGCCAAAGTCGAGTATAGGAACTGTAATTCATGTGGCTACACTAAAATGCATTGCTATCTACACAGACAGTGACAGACAGACACAAACACTAACACACACACACACTTGCCACATCTGGGGTTAGAACACCTACCTAGCTATTTTATCATACTACAGCAGTATGCAGTTATGGGACGAGCTACGGATATTACTGGGATACACTTTTCCCAAGGGTGTATTTCAGAGTGGATGACCTCAGCGTGTTTGTCATAGTAGGTCTATGGGGAGGGCAGTGTGTGTGCATGTGCCATAACCCATTCATCTAGAGGTTGACATACCGCATGTGGGCGCACGCAGGGTTATATTCCACAGGTACATGTATACAGCTGCTAGATGACTAGATGACTACTTCCTTGTGCAGTCATGTCGCACAGCTAGCACTTGCACCACATAGTCCGTAATGCTGACAGATACCAGTGGCTAATGTCTACAGTGAGTGACATCTGAGCATCATGTGGTTGTAGTCATTTGGCTGTGTGCTGGGTGGGACAATCCTCATAACGGTTGACTCCTTGTCACAGTCACTCTCTCCCACACATCTATGTATGTGTACGTTTGGCTTATTATACTGTATTGTCCTTGGATATATGCATGCATTCTTATCCACTGTGTGTGCAAAGCATGGGTGGTGCATACTGAGGAATGTCTGTACTAACATCTGTGACTGCCAGATATGTCTGGTCCACTGTTGTTTGCAGACATGGGCTTCTTTTGATTATGTGTGTGAGCATGTCCAGTATGACCTTTCAGTATGTAGTTGACTGATGCTGCCTTCATTTCTCCAAGTGTGTGAGCATGCCCACTATGCCCTTCTGTATAGAATGTATGGATCAATACTAGGTAGTCTGTACTACAGTGCAGACCTTTGTGTTGTACACCTACAGGTAGCAAGGTGTTTCTGCTGGGTATCCATCTATCATTTGGCAATATGGGGACAAACCGTGCAGGGGATAGTGTGTACTGTAGGTGATTGTGTCTGTGCTGCTTCAGTCATATGGTATCGCTGTTAGCAGAGATATTCAGACATGTGTACTGTTATACACAGTGATGTTGTCGGTCTCCATGTACTGCCAGGTGGACATTCTTGCTCACAGTGCTGTCTTGGGGGACAAGGGTGACTGTAGCTGTGTCCAGTATTGTGGGCAGACACCTACGTATTCATGGTAAGTTATGCCATTCTAGAGAGGGAGCTGCAGACACCTGCTGCTGGGTCTGTATATCCAGTTCAGCACCTTGGTAGAGTGCTGGTGGGGGATCCCATACTTGTACACCCATTGACAAGACAGTCTGGGCTTATCCTGCTGTGGCAATGCCTCACAGCTGTACAGATTCACAGAGGTTGCCCAGAGACAGGGGCCATGGGTCAGGACATTAAACCTATTGTGGTGTACAGGCAGGTGTGTAGCCACCCATTTATGTGTTTGCAGCCAGGGATAGTGTGGGCATACAGCTTGGTATCAGACCCGGCACATTCCATGCTGCCCATGCACCCACCCTCCCTCTGTTATTCTAACCTCTTCCAGAAATTATGCATACATTCTCTGATACTTTCCCTAAGGGTATCACTCCATCACAGGTGTGTGTTAGTGTTGGTCCACAGTTCATGCAGTTGGACATGGTGGACATGTTACTGTGGTTTGTCCACATGGCCTTGCATATGGCTTATGTGGAGTGTGTTATGTTGTTATTTGGGTGTCCATGACTTCACATGCATTGGCAGTACATGTGAGACACAGGCCTTTGGCAGAGGCCTGTGAGGCATTAGGTGTTGCTGCAGGCCACATGTGGCAGGCCATTGCATTCTGTCAGGCTTACAGTCGCAGACCACCAGACAATATATTCCCCTGGGGTGATAGGGTAGGTGTGATAGGTGTTCATGCAAAGTCCTTCTATCAGTCTTGATAAGGTGGTGTGGATGCTGGCAGGGTGCTACGTACAGCTGGGGACACACCTGCATGCAGTGCATGCTGCATTCTTCCATTATTGCCATATACAGGAGGGGTCATACTGTACCCATTCCTCACAGCAGGGATATGGCCAGAGAGGTACCTGTGGGTGGTGTTTGTGTGAGCTGGGTGCATGTGTGCTATGGACAGTACTTGCATCTGACACACAGATATGCATGGGGCATTCCTGGTACGCTGGCATGTGCAGGTACACCAGCTGTTTCCCAATACATCAGTCCTACCGCCTTTGTGATCTGCAGGTATTCAGCCGGACATCACCGGTATCCCCTACGACAGGACCAGTTGATGTGATGCATACCTGCATGTACAATTCCAAGGGTGTTTTCATTTCACAGTGATACTATGTATGTCTGGGTACTTCCCCTGTGTACTGCTTGTATATCGAGCCCAACAGCCATGCCATGTCACTCTTTCAGATGGTGACACATATTATCACCATACATTTACATTGGCTTACTGCTAGCAGGTGGTATACTGGTGGGGATTGTCCTTGGCACTGCAGTTGTGAGAGTTTGTCCCTGTCATCAGCAGTACTGGGCTATGGCCACAAGGTCTTACCTCGACATGCATACATACTGACCACCCTCACACAATATGGAACACACACCATCCTACCACACACAGACCCGCATATTGTACACATGCTACAACCTATCCTGCTACCTTGGGCACCTCTGGGCATCTCTGCTCCACTCATATTATACCTACTCATGCATGTTACTACATTTCTACACAGGACTGGGGGGCAAACCTGACTGTTACTACATTCCTACACTGGAGTGGGGGTAGGGGCACACCTGACAGTTTCTACATGTCTACATGGGAGTGTGGAGCACACCTGACTGTCATTACATTGCTATGTAGGATGGGAGGGCACAAGTGACACTTGTACACATTTGCTATGACTGCACTGGTATGTCATGTACTCCATTTCATTCTGTATTGTAACTATCATGCTGTTGAGGCACACCAGTGTACTACAGATCTTGGCTTTGGTTGCCCTACATGTTATTGTCTGAGGTCCTACCCTTCAGAACTGGCATCCCACTGCCTGCCCTGCTGGGGTCTGTCTGTGTAGGCCTGGGGTTGGGGTTAACACTAGCCATCATTTTGGGGCCATGGCACAGGCCCTGTTTGGGTTTGTGTCCACCTGTCCTGCTGGCTGCGACTGTTGTTGGGTATGTGAACCGCCCTGACTGGCATGTGCGGGTCATATGGACACACATTTTGCACAGCACATTTCCTGCAGTTGCTTCAGTCTCCCTGTGTAGTAGTGGCTACTATGGTGACTCCAGTATGTCTTACACATGTCAGGGTGCCACTATGGGTGTCTACTGTCTGCTGCCGTAACATTCAGCCACCCAATTTCCTTGCATGCTCACATCCATACCATAGGTACAGGTGACAACACATTTTACTCCATTTGGCAATTGGTAGGTTGATTGACTTACTTTTTGGGTGCGCCAGACTTGCGGATGGTGCTGGAGGGCTGCCTATGTTTGATGCACATGACCTGAGCATCCCAAACACATGCTCTATTATATGTCTGGCCTGTGTGTGTGCCTCATTATGGCATTGTTCTTCAGGTGTGTGTGCATTTCTGATGGGTGTCATCAGCCACGGCTCCAGTGTGTACCCAGCATTCCCCACTAGGTAACCGTAGGGGATGTCCCCATTGGCAAATATCTGGTACAGCTGCGTCAGATGCCATATGTGGGAATCATCATAGCTTCCAGGGCAGCCAGCACACACATTCATTATAATGCCCTGGGCATCACATACGACCCAGAAGTTGATGGAGGAGATGCCCCTGCGGTTGATGTAGGCCCTACCCTGCTCACCAGGTGGTGCTTTGATGCATATGTGTGTGCAGTCTATAGCACCCACTACCACAGGGTATTCTGCTATTTGGTGGAAGAGACACATATTGCTGGTCAACACCTCACGGGTGCTGAGGAAATATGCCTTCTCACTAGCATGTGCTGACATGGCATCCAGGAACTGGTGTAATACTCTGGATGCTGATGCCTGTGAGATCCCCATGTTATCCCCAGTTGTGCTTTGGCAGGTACCTGTGGCTAGCATACCTAGGCCTACACATACCTTGGTATCCACTGGGATGGCTTCCTCTCATTTGGTTTGGTGTGTCAGGTGTGACCGGCACAGCTCAACTACTTGCTGTAAGAGGTCTCTGTCCACCCTATAGTGCTCCACTATCTCCAGCTCATGTAGCCCCTGGTAGGGTACCCTGGGTGTGTACACTCTTCTCTGTATCCTCACTGTGGGTTGTTCAGCAGCATGCACATCCACACCACCCTCAGCCCCTTGCACATGTTCTATGTTGCCTGCTGCGGCCCTTCTCATTTTGTAGGTTTGTTTGTTAAAATTTCCCCACTTGAAGTGATACACCGGTTGTGTAGAGTGTGGGAAACACCAGTGGGAAGGTGTTTGCTTAGTTTATAGTAGTGTTCTGGGCTGGGCTGCTGCCTGTGTAATTGGCTGCTTCTGATACTTTTCACCTGCCAGATATGCTAGTTCTCCTTGATTACCTTTCTACTGCTGATTTCCCTTCCCATTGCCCTTCTGTTTGGACCCGGGGCTGCGCCGCTCAAACAGAGTACTCGGATGTGCACACTGCTGCTATTTCCTGGTTTAATTTATTTTTTCTTCCTGTAAATCCTGGTGCGTGGCAGACACACCCACTTACAGTTTGTAAAGAGTGCTGTGCAGGTTTAGACACCCCCCTAGCTTGGCTGTGCTAAGCTGGGAGCATACCAGAGCCACAGGGCTCCAATTCGCTTACAGTATGCCTGACACACCTACCCATGATGTCACCCACCTCCTAGTCTTGCACTCAGCTATTCTTACTCTTAACCTGTTGGGACCTGCCTCACATGCTGTGGAAAACCGGGATTCACTATTCTTCCCCTCATTTGCATGGGATTGCCTGCTAATGCATAGTTACATCTGTCACACTGTGTCTCCCCCCTTAGCAACTACTATTCACTGGCCAGGTTGTCTTTTGCCTGCCAATGACTTGCATGGCAGAATACTGATTTTAGTTAGTTTAGGTTTATTTTCTTATTTCCCCACCGATCCCGTTTGCGGGCCACTGCCCTATGCTTCAACAGCCGTGATCGGCGGACATATAATAAAAGATGTATTTTGTACATTTTGCATTGTTTGCAATGCCAATGGCCTTATACTTGGCCATTGGCATGCTTCCTCGATGATATGCAGCCTTTATTTGGAGCTGTCATGTCCCCGTTTTGGATTTTGCAGTACCGTACTTGGTTACTAACCGAGTACATTTCTGCATATTACGCTAGTCCTGCACGCCCTGATTCCTGCTTCCTGGATGGCAGATTTACCTCATTTGCATGGTTTTCACCTGCAAATAGGGTAATTTGCATATGGGGACTGGGAACATACAGCACAAGTGCTAGAGCGCTCGCGCATATCAAACAAGCACATACTTGGATCGTTCAGCCGCCATATTGGCGAAATTACCTCTTACACTAATCATGCATGCCATGCAAGCTTTTGAGAATCTGGGGGAATGTCTGTCATAATTTCATCCCTTTTGTAGGTCCAGTGGTTATTCTCTCATACACTAAACTTTCCACTTCTCATAATTTCTTTAACCATTTTAACATCACAATTGCTCTTATTTTTTCTTAAATTACAATTAAAATCACCCACCACTATAATACTCATATTTATATGAACATATTCAACAACGTTTTTAAACAAACTTTCTCTATCTTTTTTGTTACATATGCATATAAAGCTATAATTCTATACACAGTTTTTCCAGCTGAAGTCTATTACCATAATTCATATTAGTTCCACTATGGTTACATCTAGTATCAATGCTTTCTTGACATAATACACATATGTCTGAGCACTTTTCTTTCCCCAAATTCTAAACTACCACACCATTCCAAAGTTTTTCAGTTTGAGTTCTTTCTTCTTCTCTTAATAATCTGATATCTTCTAACAAAATAACATGTGCATCTACTGCAGCACACCATTGTAATATACCTATTCTCTACTGCAGCACATCATTGTAATATACATATTCTCTACTGCAGCACACCATTGTAATATACCTATTCTCTACTACAGCACACCATTGTAATATACCTATTCTCTACTGCAGCACACCATTGTAATATACCTATTCTCTACTACAGCACACCATTGTAATATACCTATTCTCTACTACAGCACACCATTGTAATATACCTATTCTCTACTGCAGCACACCATTGTAATATACCTATTCTCTACTGCAGCACACCATTGTAATACACCTATTCTCTACTGCAGCACACCACTGTAATATACCTATTCTCTACTGCAGCACGCCATTGTAATATACCTAATCTCTACTGCAGCACGTCATTGTAATATACCTATTCTCTACTGCAGCACGCCATTGTAATATATCTATTCTCTACTGCAGCATGCCACTGTAATGTACCTATTCTCTACTGCAGCACACCATTGTAATATACCTATTCTCTACTGCAGCACACCATTGTAATATACCTATTCTCTACTGCAGCACACCATTGTAATATACATATTCTCTACTGCAGTACACCATTGTAATATACCTAGTCTCTACTGCAGCACACCACTGTAATATACTTATTCTCTACTACAGCACACCATTGTAATATACCTATTCTCTACTGCAGCACACCATTGTAATATACCTATTCTCTACTACAGCACACCATTGTAATATACCTATTCTCTACTACAGCACACCATTGTAATATACTTATTCTCTATTGCAGCACACCATTGTAATATACCTATTCTCTATTGCAGCACACCATTGTAATATACCTATTCTCTACTGGAGCACGCCATTGTAATATACCTATTCTCTACTGCAGCACGTCATTGTAATATACCTATTCTCAACTGCAGCATGCCACTGTAATATACCTATTCTCTACTGCAACACGCCACTGTAATGTACCTATTCTCTACTGTAGCACACCATTGTAATATACCTATTCTCTACTGCAGCACACCATTGTAATATACCTATTCTCTACTGCAGCACGCCACTGTAATATACCTATTCTCTACTGCAGCATGCCACTGTAATATACCTATTCTCAACTGGGGCACACCATTGTAATATACGTATTTTCTACTGCAGCACACCATTGTAATATACGTATTCTCTACTGCAGCACAACATTGTAATATACGTATTCTCTACTGCAGCACACCATTGTAATATACCTATTCTCTACTGCAGCACACCATTGTAATATACATATTCTCTACTGCAGCACACCATTGTAATATATCTATTCTCTGCTGCAGCACACCATTGTAATATACCTATTCTCTGCTGCAGCACACCATTGTAATATACCTATTCTCTGCTGCAGCACACCATTGTAATATACCTATTCTCTGCTGCAGCACACCATTGTAATATACCTATTCTCTGCTGCAGCACACCATTGTAATATACCTATTCTCTACTGCAGCACACCATTGTAATATACCTATTCTCTACTGCAGCACACCATTGTAATATACCTATTCTCTACTGCAGCACACCATTGTGATATACCTATTCTCTACTGCAGCACACCATTGTGATATATCTATTCTCTACTGCAGCACACCATTGTAATATACCTATCCTCTGCTGCAGCACACCATTGTAATATACCTATTCTCTACTGCAGCACACCATTGTAATATACCTATTCTCTACTGCAGCACACCATTGTAATATACCTAGTCTCTACTGCAGCACACTATTGTAATATACCTATTCTCTACTGCAGCACACCATTGTAATATACCTATTCTCTACTGCAGCATGCCACAGTAATATACCTATTCTCTACTGCAGCACACCATTGTAATATACCTATTCTCTACTGCAGCACATCATTGTAATATACGTATTCTCTACTGCAGCACACCATTGTAATATACGTATTCTCTACTGCAGCACACCATTGCAATATAGCTATTCTCTAATGCAGCACGCCATTGTAATATACCTAGTCTCTACTGCAGCACACCATTGTAATATACCTATTCTCTACTGCAGCACACCATTGTAATATACCTATTCTCTACTGCAGCACACCATTGTAATATACCTATTCTCTACTGCAGCATGCCACTGTAATATACCTATTCTCTACTGCAGCACACCACTGTAATATACCTATTCTCTACTGCAGCACACCACTGTAATATACCTATTCTCTACTGCAGCACACCATTGTAATATACCTATTCTCTACTGCAGCACACCATTGTAATATACCTATTCTCTACTGCAGCACACCATTGTAATATACCTATTCTCTACTGCAGCACACCATTGTAATATACCTATTCTCTACTGCAGCACACCACTGTAATATACCTATTCTCTACTGCAGCACACCATTGTAATATACCTATTCTCTACTGCAGCACACCACTGTAATATACCTATTCTCTACTGCAGCACACCATTGTAATATACCTATTCTCTACTGCAGCACGCCACTGTAATATACCTATTCTCTACTGCAGCACACCATTGTAATATACCTATTCTCTACTGCAGCACACCATTGTAATATACCTATTCTCTACTGCAGCACACCATTGTAATGTACCTATTCTCTGCTGCAGCACACCATTGTAATATACCTATTCTCTGCTGCAGCACACCATTGTAATATACCTATTCTCTACTGCAGCACACCATTGTAATATACCTATTCTCTACTGCAGCACACCATTGTAATATACCTATTCTCTACTGCAGCACACCATTGTAATATACCTATTCTCTACTGCAGCACACCATTGTAATATACCTATTCTCTACTGCAGCACACCATTGTAATATACCTATTCTCTGCTGCAGCACACCATTGTAATATACCTATTCTCTACTGCAGCACACCATTGTAATATACCTATTCTCTGCTGCAGCACACCATTGTAATATACCTATTCTCTACTGCAGCACACCATTGTAATATACCTATTCTCTACTGCAGCACACCATTGTAATATACCTATTCTCTACTGCAGCACACCATTGTAATATACCTATTCTCTACTGCAGCACACCATTGTAATATACCTATTCTCTACTGCAGCACACCATTGTAATATACCTATTCTCTACTGCAGCACACCATTGTAATATACCTATTCTCTACTGCAGCACACCATTGTAATATACCTATTCTCTACTGCAGCACACCATTGTAATATACCTATTCTCTACTGCAGCACACCATTGTAATATACCTATTCTCTACTGCAGCACACCATTGTAATATACCTATTCTCTACTGCAGCACACCATTGTAATATACCTATTCTCTACTGCAGCACGCCATTGTAATATACCTATTCTCTACTGCAGCACACCATTGTAATATACCTATTCTCTACTGCAGCACACCATTGTAATATACCTATTCTCTACTGCAGCACACCATTATAATATACCTATTCTCTAAAGCAGCACACCATTGTAATATACCTATTCTCTACTGCAGCATGCCATTGTAATATACCTATTCTCTACTGCAGCACACCATTGTAATATACCTATTCTCTACTGCAGCACACCATTGTAATATACCTATTCTCTACTGCAGCACACCATTGTAATATACCTATTCTCTACTGCAGCACACCATTGTAATATACCTATTCTCTACTGCAGCACACCATTGTAATATACCTATTCTCTACTGCAGCACACCATTGTAATATACCTATTCTCTACTGCAGCACACCATTGTAATATACCTATTCTCTACTGCAGCACCCCATTGTAATATACCTATTCTCTACTGCAGCACACCATTGTAATATACCTATTCTCTGCTGCAGCACACCATTGTAATATACCTATTCTCTACTGCAGCACACCATTGTAATATACCTATTCTCTACTGCAGCACACCATTGTAATATACCTATTCTCTACTGCAGCACACCATTGTAATATACCTATTCTCTACTGCAGCACACCATTGTAATATACCTATTCTCTACTGCAGCACACCATTGTAATATACCTATTCTCTACTGCAGCACACCATTGTAATATACCTATTCTCTACTGCAGCACACCATTTCAATATACCTGTTCTCTACTGCAACACGCCATTACAATATACCTATTCTCTACTGCAGCACACCATTGTAATATACCTATTCTCTACTGCAGCACACCATTGTAATATACCTATTCTCTACTGCAGCACACCATTGTAATATACCTATTCTCTACTGCAGCACACCATTGTAATATACCTATTCTCTACTGCAGCACACCATTGTAATATACCTATTCTCTACTGCAGCACACCATTGTAATATACCTATTCTCTACTGCAGCACACCATTGTAATATACCTATTCTCTACTGCAGCACACCATTGTAATATACCTATTCTCTACTGCAGCACACCATTGTAATATACCTATTCTCTACTGCAGCACACCATTGTAATATACCTATTCTCTACTGCAGCACACCATTGTAATATACCTATTCTCTACTGCAGCACACCATTGTAATATACCTATTCTCTACTGCAGCACACCATTGTAATATACCTATTCTCTACTGCAGCACACCATTGTAATATACCTATTCTCTACTGCAGCACACCATTGTAATATACCTATTCTCTGCTGCAGCACACCATTGTAATATACCTATTCTCTACTGCAGCACACCATTGTAATATACCTATTCTCTGCTGCAGCACACCATTGTAATATACCTATTCTCTACTGCAGCACACCATTGTAATATACCTATTCTCTACTGCAGCACACCATTGTAATATACCTATTCTCTACTGCAGCACACCATTGTAATATACCTATTCTCTACTGCAGCACACCATTGTAATATACCTATTCTCTACTGCAGCACACCATTGTAATATACCTATTCTCTACTGCAGCACACCATTGTAATATACCTATTCTCTACTGCAGCACACCATTGTAATATACCTATTCCCTACTGCAATATACCTATTCTCTACTGCAGCACACCATTGTAATATACCTATTCCCTACTGCAGCACACCATTGTAATATACCTATTCTCTACTGCAGCACACCATTGTAATATACCTATTCTCTACTGCAGCACACCATTGTAATATACCTATTCTCTACTGCAGCACACCATTGTAATATACCTATTCTCTACTGCAGCACACCATTGTAATATACATATTCTCTAAAGCAGCACACCACTGTAATATACCTATTCTCTACTGCAGCACACCATTGTAATATACCTATTCTCTACTGCAGCACACCATTGTAATATACCTATTCTCTACTGCAGCACACCATTGTAATATACCTATTCTCTACTGCAGCATGCCATTGTAATATACCTATTCTCTACTGCAGCACACCATTGTAATATACCTATTCTCTACTGCAGCACACCACTGTAATATACCTATTCTCTACTGCAGCACACCATTGTAATATACCTATTCTCTACTGCAGCACACCATTGTAATATACCTATTCTCTACTGCAGCATGCCACTGTAATATACCTATTCTCTACTGCAGCACGCCACTGTAATATACCTATTCTCTACTGCAGCACACCATTGTAATATACCTATTCTCTACTGCAGCACACCATTGTAATGTACCTATTCTCTGCTGCAGCACACCATTGTAATATACCTATTCTCTGCTGCAGCACACCATTGTAATATACCTATTCTCTACTGCAGCACACCATTGTAATATACCTATTCTCTACTGCAGCACACCATTGTAATATACCTATTCTCTACTGCAGCACACCATTGTAATGTACCTATTCTCTGCTGCAGCACACCATTGTAATGTACCTATTCTCTGCTGCAGCACACCATTGTAATATACCTATTCTCTACTGCAGCACACCATTGTAATATACCTATTCTCTACTGCAGCACACCATTGTAATATACTTATTCTCTACTGCAGCACGCCATGGTAATATACCTATTCTCTACTGCAGCACACCATGGTAATATACCTATTCTCTATTGCAGCACACCATTATACTGTACCTATTCTCTGCTGCAGCACACCATTGTAATGTACCTATTCTCTGCTGCAGCACACCATTGTAATATACCTATTATCTGCTACAGCGCACCATTGTAATATACCTATTCTCTACTGCAGCACACCATTGTAATATACCTATTCTCTGCTGCAATGCACCATTGTAATATACCTATTTTCTACTGCAGCACACCATTGTAATATACCTATTCTCTGCTGCAGTGCACCATTGTAATATACCTATTCTCTACTGCAGCACACCATTGTAATATACCTATTCTCTACTGCAGCACACCATTGTAATATACCTATTCTCTACTGCAGCACACCATTGTAATATACCTATTCTCTACTGCAGCACACCATTGTAATATACCTATTCTCTGCTGCAGCGCACTATTGTAATATACCTATTCTCTATTGCAGCACACCATTGTAATATACCTATTCTCTACTGCAGCACACCATTGTAATATACCTATTCTCTACTGCAGCACGCCACTGTAATATACCTATTCTCTACTACAGCACACCATTGTAATATACATATTCTCTACTGCAGCACACCATTGTAATATACCTATTCTCTACTGCAGCACACCATTGTAATATACCTATTCTCTACTGCAGCGCACCATTGTAATATACCTATTCTCTACTGCAGCGCACCATTGTAATATACCTATTCTCTACTGCAGCACACCATTGTAATATACCTATTCTCTACTGCAGCACACCATTGTAATATACCTATTCTCTACTGCAGCACACCATTGTAATGTACCTATTCTCTGCTGCAGCACACCATTGTAATGTACCTATTCTCTGCTGCAGCACACCATTGTAATATACCTATTCTCTGCTGCAGCGCACCATTGTAATATACCTATTCTCTACTGCAGCACACCATTGTAATATACCTATTCTCTGTTGCAGTGCACCATTGTAATATACCTATTTTCTACTGCAGCACACCATTGTAATATACCTATTCTCTGCTGCAGCGCACCATTGTAATATACCTATTCTCTACTGCAGCACACCATTGTAATATACCTATTCTCTACTGCAGCACACCATTGTAATATACCTATTCTCTACTGCAGCACACCATTGTACTATACCTATTCTCTACTGCAGCATACCATTGTAATATACCTATTCTCTGCTGCAGCGCACTATTGTAATATACCTATTCTCTATTGCAGCACACCATTGTAATATACCTATTCTCTGCTGCAGCACACCATTGTAATATACCTATTCTCTACTGCAGCACGCCACTGTAATATACCTATTCTCTACTGCAGCACACCATTGTAATATACCTATTCTCTACTGCAGCACACCACTGTAATATACCTATTCTCTACTGCAGCGCACCGTTGTAATATACCTATTCTCTACTGCAGCACACCATTGTGATATACCTATTCTCCTCTTACGGTTTTTCATACTGTTCACATTTAAAGCTATTTTTAGCTTTTAAGAATGGTTAGAATAATAAAATGTTTATCCCTTTCCTTTTTTTTATTTTCTCTAAGCATTATATTTTTGAATTTTCTTTTCCTTTCTTTAACTCTTTTCCCTATCAAATTCTTTTTATTTCTTTCTGTACGCCAGTCAGTTTCTTTTCCCTTGTTACTTTCTTTAACTTCATGTAAACCCTCTGTATCAGTCACATTTTTTTGTACATTTTCTTGTACAACACATGTTTCTGTCTCTTTTGTATAACTTCATTTTCATTTTCTTGCACATTCATTTCACATTCTAGCCATGAATGACCAGTATTGCTACAATTTTTGCACTTTAAATCACATTTTTTGCATTATGCCCTGCCTTACCATACAAATAACATACTTTTTATCACATTTATTGATTAAATGATCATTTTTTTCGCAAAAGTAATCTCTTTGGTTGACCCCTGTATTACCCAAAGCCCCTATTTCCATGATCATTAATAATACTATGTACGTGCATAACATTATAATTTTCCATTTTCAGTATTACTCCACATTCCCATCCCACAGTCCACTGTCCTCCATCATATATTTTGTAGTGTCCATTACTTCTTTACATATAGTTAACAAATGTTCTTTCAGTTATTTTGCTTCAACTTCCATTCTAAACTAGATCATTATTCTTATTTGAATTTGCATGTAAAAAGCTTGCACCACATATTCTGGCCATGTATAAATATTTTTCTTTTGTTCATATGCACTCAAAAAAAATTTCCATGGCCTGCCCAGTCTTAAATATCAACTCATAAAAAGTCTCTTTATTAATTACCTCTTTGATTTGACACCCAGAGGTGCTATGGCAGAGTCCCAAACCTCTTATCTGTCATAGGTTCATAGGTTCCTACTAGGCTATCTGCCCTAGGGCATTTATAAACCTAGCCAGAGTGTGTTTGGCTTTCACCACCCATTTTAAATTAATTTTGCTATGCCCTTTTTCGAGGTTAGTATACTGTGCCTCTGTCTAACAGTGACACAGAAGTGATACCCAGGGTAAACCTACGATCTCCCACCACTCATCAAGATTCCTCTTGAAGAGAGTCAATGAGGGACTCTGCCTAACCTGGACTGGGATTTTATTCCAGAGTGAAGGGAGCCTCTGGGTTATGAATCTGTCCCTCCAGCATGTCCTATTTATTTCAGTGCTGAGGTTCAAGTCTCTCGAGCGTGTAGCTCAATGGGATTTGGATTTTCTGAAGTGCAGCATGTCCATTAATTCCGGGTTGGACATGGCTTTATACGTCAGGCACAGATCGCCTCTGAGCAGGTGGTATGCCACTGAGTAGAGCTGGAGTTTCTTTAACCGGGCAGCATATGGCATCTGTTTGAGCCCTTTGATCCTCTTGGTGAGGTACTTTTGGGGTCTTTCCAGTTGCTGCAGGTGTCTGGTAAGGTATATCCCAAAAGGGGCATTGTACTCAATTATGGGCCTGATGAGGGATGAGTAAAGAGGCACGATGACCTCCCCTGATCTAGATGTGAATCCCTTCATGATTAGGTGGGCTATATAAAATGTTTTTCTAACCACTTTGGCCATGTGGTTGTCAAATGAGAGATTTCTATCAACTTGGATCTTCAGGTCCCTAATTACTTCTTCTGTACTTAATGGATTACCACCTATGTGGTAATTTGTGGGCACTTTGTTTTTGCCAAAGGGGATGACTATACACTTTTTGACATTTAGCTTGAGGTCATGGCTCTGGCACCAGTTGTCTGTTTTTATGAGGCTCTTTTGGAGGATGCTTGTGTCGGCTGGAGAGTCGATTATGGCGCCCAGTTTGCAGTCATCTGCGAACTTGGTCAGCCACAGTCCTTCCGTGTTGGCCTGTACGTCCGAGAAATATATACCGAACAAGAGAGGTCCCAGGACTGAGCCTTGTGGGATGACACTTGTAACTGGTTTGGAGTCTGACATGGCTCCAGCAATTCTAACCATGTGGGTTCTGTCCTTGAGCCAGTTTGCAACCCATCTAGTGACATAGGGGTTTATATTTAAGCTGGTGAGCTTATCTATAATGCCCGAGTGGGGTATTGTATCGAAGGCTTTTGCGAGGTCCAGGTAGGCTGTGTGGACCACCTTCCCCTCGTCAATGGCCTTGGTGACTGTTTCAAAGAAATCAACCAGGTTTAAGAGGCAGGATCTGCCCTTAACAACGCCAAACTGGGTAGGATCCAGTGTCTGTAGGTCTCCAATATCTTTTTTATGAGGTCCATGATGATCCTTTCCATAGCTTTGCAGAACAAGCTAGTCAGGCTTATGGGGCAATAGTTTCCAGGATCCATTGAGGCACCACCTTTGTGGAGAGGGACCACTGTTGCTGTACGCCACTCTTTGGGTACATATCCTGTTGTAAGACTGAGATTGAACAGTAGTTTTATGTTTGGGTTTAGCTCTTCTTCAAACATTCTTCTTTTTTAATGCTCACACATACTGTATATTTCTGTTTTGTTTCTTTTATTTTTTTCTTTCTTCTTTGTTCCTTCTCCAACAGTTTGTGCATATGTTTTTGTCTCTGGAACTTTTTCTGGCACAGTCCCTTCTCCTTTTTCTTCTTCTATTTTTTCCATGATTTCGCTCCATGAAATTGCTCTGGCTCACTTTGGTTTACTATTTCTTCCAAATAATCACCCCGCACCCACCCCCTCAGAAGGAAGGTTGCAATTATGCATTTTACAGAGGTAGCTGTCTCTTCTCCAAACAATCTCTGAAAGGTTTCCTCTGAATCCATCTCCATTTCAGCTACAATCTGCTTTTCCTCCAATATCACTTTTTTTCTGCACCCACACCATCAGAAAAAAACTAGTGGTAGTGATTCTACCATTTCAACTATATTTTCAACAACTTTCACTCCAGTTTCAGCAAAAGCTGAATCAGTCATGTTATCTCCCTGTTCCTCCTGGCTGCCTCCATGTGTGGACAGGAAACAGGAAGTCAGGATGTGTAACACACAAACCCTTTCCCCAACTACCAAGAGTAGGGGAAGTTCCCCAATCTCCTGGCCAAATTTCCTGTAGTAGTTTTAATATCACACCCATGAAAAGAGGCTACTAGTCTAGTGGAACATACCTGGTCAATAAAGGGTGGATAAATTAAATAAATAAATGTGCACCTAAAGATGAGATTTGTAGCAGCTAATTGCCTCGTGGTTTGGGCGTCTTTTCAGGCTTGTTGTCTGTTGGTGAAGCACCCTCCAAGAGGAAAAAACGCTGAGAGAAGAAGGGAGCCACTTTTGAGATTTTAAGTATTTTTTCTCTGTTTATTTGCTAAGTTTTTCTGCATAGCTGCCTAGCTTGAGCATTTTCTGGCTTGTTAAACTTGATTTCTGTATTAGTAGCTGTATTTAGAGCACAACCAAAAGCTGTTTGCTGAATTTCCTGTTTGCACTTAATTTTAAATCGTTTTTTTCTTAAAACTTGCATATTTTCTGTCCTTGACCTAGCACTCTTGTGTGGGGTCATTTACTGCACTGTTATAACTTGATATTACTTGTGAACCTCTGCTATCTCTGTAAAAAGCAAAAACAAAAAAAAAATCTTTCTTTTTTCCCACTTTTCTCAGAGTTAAAAAAGTTCAGTTACAGGCTTGCTGTTCCTGAACTGTTTGAAAGTTTCTGTGAGGCCATTTTTGCTTGAGCTGAAGGAGGGTCTCTCTGTTGATCAGTGGCAGTGACTAACATTGAGCAGCTTCCCTGCCCCCGTAGAGGTGGTTACTGACTTGAAACTGTAGTTTTATTTTCCCTTTTGGGTCTATTCCTGCTTCTTTCCAGCCCCTGCTATCAAGCACGCTTTAAGTTGCTTTAGCCGGAGTTGCCACTAGAGCAGCATCGGGCAGTGCCGGTTAAACAAGGTTAAACTCTTTCTGGCTCCAGAAAGTCTGTTCTTCAATTTTTCCCTTAGAACTGCTCTGTTAGGAACCTAAACAGTTTACACCTACACTAAAAAGTGCAGCACTTGTTCCAAATAGCTTTTTCTTCTCAAAAGCTCAGCACTTGTCTTATAAGCATATCCCTTGTCTTATAAGCATTCTCTTTGCAGGTCAAGCACTCCTATATTATACAAATCTCTCACTAGCAAAACCCCCAGGAGTGCCCACTTCCCTGCTAAGCCCACTACTTTTCTGTCTCATACCAACTCATAATTCTTTCTAGCATGTCGAAGGGTCAGATGCTGGCGTCCTCTCCTGCCCAGTTGGTGAATCTGGGAATTCTGAGACAATGTTACAATTGCCTCATGTACACGGACAACCCTCTCCTCCTCCCACATAACACTAACACTTGTGAGAGATGCAGCTATTTAGCCAGACTGGAGGCTGAGCTCTCTCAACTCAGGACTGGCAAGACCAGGCAGGAGGAGAAGGCAACTACACACACCACAATACCAGTCTCACATAACTCAACCACACCACTGAATCAAACACATAAACACACTAAGACATACTCGGAGGCTCTGAGTAAAATTTACCTAAACAGCAGAGGCTTCCAAAGCAGACACCCAAGCAACTGCAAACTCAATACACCACACAAACAACACATAAACAACAAAATCAGTGTGCAAAGCAGTCACTGCCCTTAAGGCCAAATACAACACCGAACATACTTGTCATAGGTGACTCCATAGTCAGACACACTGACGTCCCGCTCACCAGACTGAGTAAGGAGAAGGTCACAGTAAGCTGCCTGTCGGGCGCTAGAATCCGCCACATAACACAAGCACTCAGGTCTCTCAACAGCAGGTACAAGTATGACTCAGTCATTGTCCACGCTGGTGTCAACGACCTGAGACGTACCTCCTTGGACTACATGAAAAGAGACATTGAGGAGCTCTCTGATTATGTAGCCCAGGCAGGTATGACCCTGACCTTGAGCAGTATCCTACCTTCACATAGAATGATGCCACAATATAGTGATAAGATGATCAGCTTTAATAATTGGCTTAAATTCTGGTGTCATTCAAAGGGGATCCAATGTCTGTCTGCCTGGGATGACATGCTGGACAAGCCACGCTGCTTCGCAAGGGACGGCTTGCACCTGTCTCCCCTAGGCTTCCGGATATTGGCAAAGGCTTTTGCCACCCCCATAGTGCCTTTTTTAGGCAAGGCTCAAATTCTAAACCTACCACCCTAGAACACAAAAAAAGTAAAAACTAAGGGTAATGCTGCTCAATGCCAGAAGTCTCAATCTCAAGATGCACGCACTCGAGGCCCTTCTCAGTATGGAGAACATCGATGTCTGTGCTGTGACAGAAACCTGGTTCAAGGCTCCTGAGAGCACCCCAGCACTATCAGGTTTCACCTCATATCATGCGTTCCGGCCCCAAAATCCGGATAACACCAAGAAAGGAGGGGGGGTGTCCATATTCATAAAGGACACCCACACCTCAAGGTTGGTGGCAACGGACGATGCATAGGAGACCATTCAGGTGCAATTAACCATAGGCAAGACTGCTCTGCAATTTGTAGCATGTTACAGGCCACCCTCTCAAACTCAGGAACCTCACATGGCCTTCCTGAAAACAATGGAGGGGATAAATGTATCTCCAAACACCATCATACTAGGTGACTTCAACTACCCTAATATAGACTGGGAACACTACTCAAGCCCAAACACTCTAGCCCAAAGGTTCCTGGAGTTCATAAACTCAAATGCCATGGAACAACTAGTCACCATCCCCACAAGAGGAGAAAACATACTTGATCTCATCATCACGAACATGGGATCACAATGTTCAACACCGGAAGTATACCCCTCACTGGTGAGATCAGATCATAAACTAATCTCGCTGGAGGTCCTCATCCCCCCACCTGAAATAAAAAGACCACAGTGAAAAACTTCTCAAAAGCCGACTTCACACTTCTAAAAACTAGTGTGGTCTCCTTTAAGGCCCCTGAGCCAGTGGTAAACATTACTCAAACCGCTGAATCACTTACAAATGCCTTCTACCAGCACCTACAGGACTGCATGGATCAGGCAATCCCAAACAAAACTAAGACTCTTTGTACCAAAGGCAAGTGTCCAGTCTGGTGGACCCCAGCCATAAACAACCTCTACAACAAAAGGAGGAAGCTACTACAAGATAGAGCAAAATCCTTGAAAGGTAAGACACCTTTGATCATTATAAGTAAAAAACTAAGAGCTCTCATAAAATCATCCAAGGCAAATTTTGAGAGAAAAATCGCCAAGGACTCAAAAGACAATCATAAGGCCTTCTTTAGCTATGTTAGAAACCTAGGAGGAAACTCCCAGATATGCTCAGAAGTAGTTCAAAATGATGTGAAGATTACTGAACCTACACACATTGCCAACATACTGGCTGACAGGTTCAGTGCAAACTCCCCCCCCTCCCCCCCAAAAGGAGAGATATCTATACCAGAGGATTGTAGCCCCCCAAACATCTTCAACGCCCAGGTGAGAACTGCTCTCTCCAAAGCAAAAAACACAGCATCCATGGGACCGGATGGTGTCCCCGGCTGTGTGCTCCACGAACTCAATGAGGAATTAAACCCGCAGTTAGGACAGCTGTTTAATCTTAGCCTCACCTCAGGATACGTACCCAAGGAGTGGCGACGGCGACTGTGGTCCCACTTCACAAGGCGGTGCCTCCACCGACCCTGGAAATTACCGTCCCATTAGCTTGACAAGCCTTATCTGCAAAGCCATGGAGAGGATCATAATGGAACTCATAAATAAAGACATAGGGAACTTGCAGACTTTGGATCCAACCCAGTTTGGCTTTGTCAAAGGCAGATCATGCCTTTTAAACTTGGTTGACTTTTTCGAGACAGTCACCAAGGCCATTGATGAGGAAAGGCAGTCCATACAGCCTACCTTGACCTGGCAAAGGCCTTGACACAATACCCCACTCAGGTATCATCGAAAAACTCATCAGCTTGAATGTAAACCCATACATCACAAGATGGGTTGCAAACTGGCTAAGTGACAGAGCCCACAGGGTCAGAGTTGCTGGAGCCATGTCAGACTCAAAGCCTGTCACAAGTGGTGTCCCACAGGGCTCAGTCCTGGGTCCACTCTTGTTCGGCATCTACTTTTCTGAAGTACAAGCAAACACAGGAGGGTTATGGCTGACAAAGTTTGCAGATGACTGCAAACTGGGCCATAGTCGAAAACACATCTGACACAGATATCCTTCAGAAGGGCCTCACAGAAATGGATAACTGGTGCCAGAGCCATGGCCTAAAGTTAAATGCCAAGAAATGCATAGTCATACCCTTCGGGAAAAACAAGGTTACCCATAGCTACCATATAGGTGGCAATCCACTGAGCACAGAAGAAGTCATCAGGGATCTGGGGACCCAGGTTGACAGTAGCCTTCGCTTGACACTCATGTTGCTAAAGTAGTTAGGAAAACCTTCTACATTGCCCACCTGATCATGAAGGGATTCACATCTAGATCAAGGGAGGTCATCGTCCCCCTGTACTCATCACTCATTAGACCTATGATTGAGTACAATGCCCCATTCGGAATGTATCTGACCCGACACCTGCAGCAGCTGGAAAGGCCCCAAAAGTTCCTCACCAAAAGGATAAAGGGTCTCAAAATATGTCTTATGCTGCCCGACTGAAAGAACTCCAGCTCTATTCAGTCTCATACCGCTTGCTCAGAGGTGACCTGTGCCTGACATATAAGGCCATGTCAAACCCTGATTTGATGAATATGCTTCACCTCAAAAAATCTAGATCCCTCAGAACCACAAGGGCGGGAGACTTAAACCTTGACACGGTTATTAATAGAACATGCTGGAGGGACAGATTCATCACCCAGAGACTCCCTATGCTGTGGAACAAAATCCCGGTACATGTGAGGCAGAGCACCTCGCTGGCCTTGTTTAAGAGGAATCTTGTCCAATGGATGGGGGATCGCAGATATACCCCAGGGATTACTTCAGTGTCACTGCTTGACAGAGGCACAGCAAAATAATAGGCATAGTTTTAGTCAAACTAAAGGGGTGGCGAAAGCCAAATAACTATGGGCTAGGCTTATAAATGCCCTTGGGCAGATAGCCTAGTATGAACCTATGAACCTATGAACCTATAAGAACTCATACTATTCAGTTATTACTGTGTTTTGAAGTAAACTTTTTTCAGCCAAGTTTATTGTACTGTGTAAATAACAAATGGCTAAATTTTGAATACTTTAGATTGTAACAATAATGCTTCAGAATTCAGCAATATAAGTATGGCTAATTTTGATATCTGTTGCAATGACATTGGCCTGATTACACTATCAAATGTTTAAAAGTTAAGTGTGCATTTGAGGATGACAGTTATAGTGTTACAGTTTACTAATACAGCCACAAATAAAAGGGGCATTTTGCATTTTTAATTCCCTGGGGACTGTGGTAGGGCCACCCTTGTAAACAAGTATCACAAATGCTATGCAACAAACCTTGAGGAAAAGGTCAGTGGATAAACTCAGGCTGAATAACAGCAGGAGTCATGAATAGTTGCAAGAGTGGGTCCACCAGTGCATAGTTGGTGTTGGTCAGCAGGCAGCCTGGTGTGTTATCTAATTTCATAAAGAAAGTTTTTTTTGTTTGTTTGTTTATTTTGTTTTTGATTTGGAAAGTGCCTTTAACAAGAGCTAGTTTGTGATGACAGGGGGGTTTAGATGCCTAGGTATATGTGCATTTGGCAATGTCTCCGGGGTGAAGTTAGCACTGAATTTGTTTGCCAGTATATTTGTGGTATACACTGAATCAGAGTAGGTAGTGTCATTTTAAAAGAGTTCAGGGCAATTTGAGGTGTTATTTTGTAACTTCCTAATGTAAGTAAAAATGGATTTGCAGTTATTCTTAGCTTCCAATGCCAACCCATTTTCATGGGTAGTCTTAGTTTTCTTGATGTTGTCTTTCAATGTCTTAGATATTCTTTTGATATTAACCCTGATTTGTGGATCTTTAGTTTTGTACTCTAGTCTAATGAGTTTTTTTTCTCTTATTGTATTGTCTATTTATGCATGTAGACCATCAGTGTGGTTGGCGCTTTCCTTTCCCTTTTAGTTTAGTTTTGGTAGAAACTGTCAGGTTTATACAGTTTCCTAAGTGGGTGTAGAATTTATTTGCAATACTGCTAACGGTGTCTACATTTTTTTTTTTTTGGGGGGGGGGTAAAGTTATATTTGGACTTAAGAGAGTTTATCATAGAATTTTAGGACGTTTGTACATTTGAAGTCTTTACATATTGTGATATCTGCCTCAGCTGGACTGAGGAGTTTGAAACAGAAGGTTACCAATTTGTGGTTAGACTTGACTGAGGAAAGGTATACCAGTGAGATAGTACATATAGCTGGCACATTTGTAGGGACCGGGTCAAGAATATTTTAATCTCTAGTGGCCTCTTTGACTATTTGATCCAGGGAATTTTTGTTTGATCCAGGGAATTCTTGTTTATGAAATCAATAAATTTTGGAGTGTAGTCTACGTTTGTGGTATAGGTAGGTATACATGTCCCAGTTCATCAATGGATAAGTATTTATGCTGAGTTTAATTTCAAAAAGTTCTGTTTGTGGGTCTCTGGGAATCTGTCTGGAGGTAATGTGGTCTTTAAAAAATATGGATACTCCACCACAGTTTTCTTCAGGTCAAAAGGCATAGGTTCATTGGTTCATAGATAAGTACTAAGCTATCTGCCCTTGCAGGCCATTTTAAGACTAGCCACTTTCCCTTTTTCTGCTTGAAATTACTTATTCCAATTTGTTACAGACTGATCTTACCCATGCCATGGTCAATAATTATATATCACTCCTAATGAGATTAACTGAGATCATATCCTAGATCATTTGAGGGGACCCATGCATAGAATAAAGCATTTAAGAGCTGCCTCTGTCCATTAGTAGTACAGGAGGTAGTTCTGGGATAAATTTTCTGTTTCTCATCCATAGATCAGGGTTGCCGTTGAATATGGACAGTGATGAACCTTGTTTTATGTGGATGGGGTGTGTGTCATACAGCAGCAAAATCCTCTGCAAGATAAATCTGCCCCTCCAAACTGTACTGTTGATGTTGCAGAAGAGATTTAGATACCTAGAATGAAAAATGCTATACACAAAACCATGGTTTAGAGGAGGTGATTTCTGCATTAATCTGGCTGACCCTGCATTTACTCCAAGAGGTAGAAATTTTGGGAAATAAAACTTATGGAAATGGTAGCAAAAGTCTTACCTGTACATTTGCATCATAACTGCTAACTAGTGGAGGTGCTCTGCTAAGGTAGAAGCAGCTCATAGTAACTTAAATTGGTCGTAACTAAATAGCACAGTCCACCAATGGGTATGGCTCTGGCTAGGCTTGCTATAACTTCATTTGAAGTACTGCATCTATTAAGTGCAGGTTTGCACAATGCTGTGCACATTGCAGTTTAGTGCAGTAGTACAGGCTGAGTTAAGAATTTAAACAAAACGATAATAAAACAGCTTTTAAACAACTTTCAAATCCAACCAATAATGCTAGCTTTCCAGAAATGTCACCTGCTTATCCTTCCTCACTAAATGATCCCAACTATCTCAAAGACTGTCCACAAACTGGAAAAAATTTGACTGCATCAGTTACAGAGTTATAAATAGCAGAAATTGAATGAAACAGCAGTTTAAACACAGGGAAACAATATACCAGTTAATGATCCTCCTCAGGTGACTGTATAACATAACACTTCAATTACTGGGAAAGAAAATAAAATAAGTAATCAAAACTTGATTAAATGCTACTAGGCACTTAAAATGAGGGGAACAGTGGATTTAGCATGCAGAAGCAACAGCAGCACAGCATTAAATAATTTAGTCAAATAACTATGCTTTCAAAATGCTTCAATTTCAGCAAGGAAAACAAAATTAAATAAGCAAAATTTGCCTGAATCACACTAAAAGCTGCTGAAATGGAAAGGTGACAATGAGTGCGGAAGAAATAAGGTACTTTCCTGATTTTTTACTTTAGAGTGAATTCAAAATGCAATACTTTTCCAGCACGTGTGCACTATAATCAGCCCTCTTACAGTAAAGACATCAAATGAGTCTTAGTCGGCAAAAATGTAGCCAAACTAAGAATTTAACCAAACCAGTGAAAAACAGCTTTTGTCTCCAGCAAATAATGCTAGCGTTCCAGAAATGGTAGCTGCTTATCGTCTCTCCATGAATAGTCAACTCTATCTCTCAGACTGTCCTCACACTGGTTAAAACTTTGCTGTATCAGTTACTAAGTTATATACAGCAGAAAGGGAGGAAACGCAGTAGTTTAAGCACAGGGAAGCATACCTCTCAATCTCTTAGCACAAAAACTCTGGACAAAGCCTAACAGAATTGGAGGACAAACGCCCAAAAATAGGGACAGATTTTAAATATTGCTGTTAGAAAGTTGCTAGAATAACATGATATTTCTTAGTATACATTTTTTCTGAAGGATATGAAGTCTGAAACATAAATGTACATCACTGTTTAGTGACTTCAATCCTCAGATCATCCCAATGATTTTCCAGAAAATCACAAATGTTATGAGTATCAGATCAAAAATATGAGGCAAAAATCTGGACATTCTGCAAAAATCTATACATTTGAGAGGTTTGCAGGAAAGCGACACATTAATTAATGAATCCAGTCAGGTATCTTCAGTTACTAACACAAAAATAAAATAAGTAAGCAAAACCTGTTTAAATGGTACTAAAAATGGCAGAAGCTGTTAATATTTTCAGTGGAGGGAAAGCAGTAAAATTTAGCACAGGGAAGCAAGACAGCAATTAAAGAATTCAGTTGGGCAACTTTACAAACAAAAGTTTTATTTTATTAATTTTGAATTTTCTAACCAGGGAGAAAGCATTGATCTTATCAGACCTATTTGAGTCTCAGCCCTTGAGTAAACATAAGTAGATACATGACATTGTATACAGACTGACTGATGAAACACAAAATATACATGCAGTATATACAGTGTGCATATCAGTGTTGTCATGTTGAAAGAATCCGAATGAAAAGTAGAGTCAGAGAAAAACATGTAGAGGGAAGTAGGATAGGAGGAGATTATGTCATATGAGAGAGAGGAAGAGAGCAGCTGCATATTCCTTGAGTCTTGTAACGTGATTTTATTTCTGATCAGAAAACAGAGTACGAGGAATAATCTTTAAGAAAAGAAGGGTGAGATTCCCAGAATTTGGAACCAAGGACTAAAAAAGAATAGTTTGTGCACTGATGCTTAGTTCAGGGGAGGTTCGGAGGAGAAGACATGAGTGATTAAGGCTTGTAAGGTTTTATGTTGGTGCATCTCTCAATAGTCTGGAGGCTGATGCAGGGAAGGTCTCATTCCTGATAAGTTTAACCAGCTGAGAGTCAAGTAGAAAGTCTGCACATTGTTTCACAGGTAGCCTCTTGTCTTTTTTATTGTGTTTGCAATGGTGTTCATTTCTTTGGTAAAGAGTGATGAATCTGCATATGGAGTTTGAGATGGTTTGAATGGTGCATACATTTCTTTTAGAAGCTACAGCAATCAGAGGAAGACCTTATTCTAGATGAGCCAGTAAGATTCATTTACCTATGGCATTGCAGGGTATTAAAAGAACGGAGAGATCTTATTAGCCCAGAAAAGGAAAATTACTTGTGTGTGTGTGTGTGTGTGTGTGTGTGTGTGTGTGTGTGTGTGTGTGTGAGTGTGTGTGTGTGTGTGTGTGTGTGTGTGTGTGTCTGTAGTCCAGGTGCAGATGGAAATTTATTAAGGGGTTTAACCATATCTCTAGATAGTTGAATGTACTGAAATTTTCAATAGTGTCATTCAGGCATGTATATAGGTTTGGAAATAGACGTGAGGTTTTAGATGAGTTAAGGAGTTTGTAGTTTGCAATACATTGATAGGAACTGAGACATATAGGAATAAGACAAAAATGATAAATTAAGATGCTGCTTGTAATATCTGGAAAGGAACAAAGAAATAATATAGGCTTGCTAAAGCAGATCAGTTTTGTTGGATTATAAGTCGCTATCTGATATGGACAGTAGGAATGCTTGTAAGATTTATTACTCCAGCCAGTCAAAGCAGTAAAATAGCTTAAAAACCATACAGGATAAATAACACAACTGTAGTGTATCCAACACAGTCAAGCGCTTTCGTCCTGCTCTAGGACTTCTTCAGAACTGTGTTTGCTAAAACCCACTCCCTATTTTTAACAGATTCTATAGGGTTAACATGATTCAAATCTTAATTAGTTAATTGTCAGTATAAAAGAGGGAGTGGGTTTTAGCAAACACAGTTCTGAAGAAGTCCTAGAGCAGGACAAAAGCGCTTGACTGTGTTGGATGCACTACAGTTGTGTTATTTATCCTGTATGGTTTTTAAGTTATTTTACTGCTTTGACTGGCTGGAGTAATAAACCTGTGTTTTTACCAATATTTTGGATCATTTCATGCCTGTGGATTTTTTTGAGGCAACAGCATAGAGTGGGTTGTAGTGGGTTGTTTGTTCCTTGTGGTGTTTTCTCCACTCTGGTCACTGGTGGTTTGGTTTCTACAGTTTTATTTTACTAGTGGTGCGTGTTGCCAGACTCAACGGATTTTTCAAAAAGTTGAAACACCAGGAATTTTCCTTTTTGGCTGGGCAGGAAAATGAGTGATATTGGTATGCCTTCTGTGTTCAAAGAGAACAATGTTTTTGATGGATCAAATAACTTAACCAATGCTGAGAACGGAGTTCTTGGGGACAATAATATTTTTCAGCTTGTCCTCACATTGACAAACAAAGTAACTCAACTGCAGGAAGCTGTTGAGAAACTACAACACCTGAAGACACAGGACTCTGAGGTCAAAGGGAGCCGACAAGACAGTGTTGTGGGTGAATCATCATCAGGAGCGACAAATCGAGGCTGTAGGGGAACATGGCGATGTTAACAATGGCCACGACCGGCTCTATTCCTTGTGGACAGAAACCAACTTCAGAGACTATGAGGCATAATGTAAATAGATTCCAGGACTAGTTCAATAGTGACTTTAGGTTGTTCGACGTTCGCACAGAAGACATGGAGGAGAACATGGACAAAAAACTCAATGATTTAGAACAATCACTTTGTAAGGTACGGAACTTACAATGCGATAATGCATATTTAGCAGAATGCATTAAAAAACGCAAAGTACCTAAGGGATTAAGGGTTTATAAATTCCCTAATGGACTTAAAAGGGGACAGAAAGAATGTGATGAATTATGTGAAATGTTTGACCATCATGGGTTCGAACTCATGGAATTTATAATTAAGTTAAACAATAATAAGGTCAAAGAAATGCTTGTTGATATTGAGAAATGTAATGAAGCTATTTTAAATGATGTTCATTTTAACAATGTTTCTGTGAAATATAATATGGTTTTTGACAAAGTTGAAGAACAAGTAGAAATTAATATTGAAAGGAAAAAAAGAAAGTTAGCTAGGGATGAGAATGAGTATAGAAATCAAACAGCTTACCCCTTCCCAAAATCTTACGTTGGTGAAAGTTATGAAGGAGGCAATGTTTCAAAGGCTGAAATGTTCGATAACAGGCAGGGCAATCCTCATAGAGAAAGTGTAATGGAAAGTGTGTATGATCAATACCCACCCTTAAGAAGATCCGAGAGGTTACAAAATAAAAGAAACAACTAAAGGAACCATGAAGGTTTTTTACCTCAGGGTCCTACCAGGGGGAAAGGCTTCCTGCCACAGAACAATTGGAAGAAGAACAGCTACAAGTAACACTTAATGAAGTGGGGCAGGAAGTAGACATCCTAAGCTCTTTTGATGGGTTGCTGCTGTCTTACCAGGGTTTTAATATTTTTAATTAATCTGGTATTAATATTGATAAGAATATTTTCACCTTACTAATGAAAGGTATTAAATTTGTTCCCACTAAAAAAGATGTAAGCTCTGTGTTAACTAAATTAAAACTTTTTACAAGGAAACTGAACCTAAAATACATGTTTAAGGACAACAACATGGCTAGGAAGAAGGAATGGCTCCAAAGAAAAAGTTGTTTTAACCCGCCACTCCACCCCTTAATAGGAACTTTTGATAAAGTTTGTTCACAGGAGATTTTTGAGTATTTCAATTAATTTAAGCCTAGTAAATTTAATTTACATAGGGAAGAGAGCTGTTTACTGAGAGAATTAAGAAGTAATGACCAACTGAGGTTCATGAAACCAAACAAGGGGGGAGGGATGGCTATAACCAATAAGGAAGATTATAACAACAACATTTTTTCCATGTTACAGCAGGAAGAGAAATACCAAAGTGTTTCTAAAAATGAAATAAATTTTTCCCATAGGAGAATCCAGATGATGTTAGAAGATGCACTATTGCAAGGTGTCATAAACGAAGATGTATACGGTTTTCTGGTGAATCAAAACCCTACTATTCCAGCTGTATTTGGGATACCGAAAGTCCACAAGGACATCAGGGATCCCCCATACATGTTGATTATAACTTGTCAGAACAGTTCTACCTACACTTTAGGGGTTTTTGTGGACAGAATAGTAAGGGAGTCCCTGGTCCCTATAGAACATGTGTTAAGGGACTCTTGGGACTTTTTGGGCAGAATCAAACAGGATACATTTTCAGTGAGTTTGAGTTTCTCTACTGTGGACGTGGTTGACTTGTTCACCTCAATACCTCACAAAACTGTTTAGAGCTTTTTTATGAAGTATTAGTGGAAAAAAACATCATTAAGTAATACTATGGTGAACTTTATTATGACACTAATGGAAATCATCTTAAAAAATAATTATTTCACTTTTGAAGGAGAATATTATCGTCAGGTCAATGGTATAACCATGGGCATTAGTTGCACACCCTTGTTTGCGAATCTTGTAATGTATGGGTGGGAGAGGTTATACATTTTTAACACCTCTTTTTCTATGTTTTGGATTCACTACTTGCGTTACCTGGACGATATTTTTATTTTATGGAAGGTGGGAGATAAACATGAAGAATTTATGGAATATATAAATAATTTAAGCAAATATTTTAAATTTACTGGTACTTCTAATAATGACAGTATCAATTATCTTGATGTTTTACTTAATAATAATTATGAAAACAAGAAATTTGAATCTCAGATTTATAGAAAACCCACTTTTTCAAATGATTATTTAGAATTTAAAAGTAGTCACCCGCTATATACCGAAAGAAACATAGTAAAGGGTCAAATGGTCCGGGTAGCAAGAATGCGTTCTAACATTGATATAATAAAGAGAGAAATGGGCACACTAATAACATTTTTTTCTGAAAGAGGTTACCCGTTAGAATTTGTACTACCTATTTGTGAGCAAGTTATTAGGGAGTGGGGTAGTAGGTATAAACCCCTGCTGGGATCCTATTTAGTGAAGGAGAATGAAACTAATGCAAGGAAAGATTATACCCAATCCATGGTGGTGACTTATGGAGAAACAAGTAGTAAGATTAGGGATATTGTCAAGAAAAATTAGGTGTTGTTTAAAGGGAATGAGGAAATATTAGATACAGTAGGAAAAGAACCAACATTTGTATTCAAAACTAATTACAATTTAAAATGTTTACTGGAACATCCCATTAATGCTAAGAACAATGTGAGAGGGACAACTAGATGTGGAACTTGTGAACATTGTAGGTACATCTTAGTGGGAACCTCAGCATGGTTGGAAGTAAGGGATAGGGAAATAAAATTAGCAACAGGGTCCTGTATTATGAAAGGACTGGTATATATAGCTATTTGTCAGGAATGTCAGCATTTCTACATAGGTAAAACCAAAAGAACTTTTAGAAGGAGGATCTATGAGCATTTGTATGCTGTGAGAAAACATGATGAAAATAATGCTATATACAGGCATATTAAAAATAATCCCAATCACTCTTTCTTATTTGGTATTCTGGAGGTTACTGTTAGTAATCCAAGAGGGGGTAATTGGAAAAACAACTTGGAGAGGGCAGAAATGAGGTGGCAATTGAGACGTAATGCCACGGTAACCCCAGGCATCAATGACAATGTACCTATAAAACATGAATTGAAACAAAGGGCCACTATTTTGTAACAGAAAAGAACCTAGTTCAGTAAACAACACTGCTTTCATTTACAGAAACATTAAAATTTACTACACACTTTTTAACAGATTCTATAGGGTTAACATGATTCAAATCTTAATTAGTTAATTGTCAGTATAAAAGAGGGAGTGGATTTTAACAAACACAGTTCTGAAGAAGTCCTAGAGCAGGACGAAAGTGCTTGACTGTGTTGGATACACTACAGTTGTGTTATTTATCCTATATGGTTTTTAAGCTATTTTACTGCTTTGACTGGCTGGAGTAATAAACCTGTGTTTTTACCAATACTTTGGATCATTTCATGCCTGTGGATTTTTTTGAGGCAACAGCACAGAGTGGGTTGTTTGTTCCTTGTGGTGTTTTCTCCACTCTGTGCTGATATATGATGATTATTTTGGGATTAGACTCGCTGATGGTAAGTTTGAACCTTTACAGTATAAAGGTCTAGAAATGAAAAGAAATATACATGAAGACTACTGTAATTTGTTGAATGTTATTGGCCTTCCAGAATTAGAAAAAAAATGAGTGCTTTGGAAGAGACACTGCTGAGTCTTCTGAAGGGTGAATTTGGTTTGCACTGGAAGGATGCCTACCAAGAAATGTTTTAGTTTACCAGTGATTACTGGAATACTGGTGAAATAAGTGGAGAAAATTAAAAGTCATTTCAGATAACTTCTGGAATGGTGAGTTCACTGGTGGGGACAACCTGTGTGAGGTTTAAAAGGACAAATTGATTGGTAAATTATGATTTCAAATGATGATCTGAGTTCTATTCATGATTTCTTGTTGTTAAGGAAAATGGATTGGTGGGTAGAGCTGACTCTAGTATAATTCGAATAGTTTCCATATCGCTGTGTGGACCAATAGCTGTGAGTGTTGGGGATGCACAAGATGTGAGTTTCAGCATGAACTAATCACATTACAACTGGATGAGCAATGATTGTAAACTAATAAAGATTTCACCTTATCATATGGAAGGTACAAAGAGATATTTTAATGGTTCTATTCAAATTCTTTACTCAGAACATAATCAGCTCACAGATTATCAGTTACAATCCAGTGTGGGTGGGAGGTGGCAAGCCCTGCCATCTTTGTTCCTTACGGCTTGACAAATTGTTTATCATTGCATTGTGACTAGTACACACATTCTCAATATACAAGAAGAAGAAGAGGGTTCCAGGCTAATTGTGGGTGTTAATTGCTACAGAAGCTAAATATAAGTATCTTGTTATTGACTGGTATGCTCTACTGTTTTTTTGCTTATTTTTGTGTTATAAATACAACATTTTAGTGTGACACTGCCCATTGTATTGATGTGCGGCTGACTACACTGCACAGATGCAGGCATTTAAAACTTTAAATTTCTCTATACAACATACTCCCCCAATTTATATTGTACTTTACTCAGGAGGAAGTCCATCCAAACATTACCTTTAACAAACCAAGCTCCAAGCAGTTGCAGTCACCCTGCCCTCCCCCATTGAGTTATTCCTGTTGAAATCAATGACCAGCATTGTCCACAACTTCTGTAACTAGCCTGATTGAGATGACAGTGTAGGAATTGTCTCATGTTGTCTGACGATCATCTATTACTCGAACAGCATAACAGTGTCTGAGAGATGTACATATATAGTGGCACTGAAGACAAACTCTTGCATGCAGTAAACTCAGACAATACAATTTTAGTGGTACACCACAGACAACACCTCACCAAGCCCATTACAATACATATAATCTAACATAAGCTGTTCTAAGAATTAACCTGCCTAACTTCAAAGACCTCCAAACATAACATATTCAGCAAGTTAAGCCTACCTCTTCACATAATATGAAGAGCCCCAAAATCATGGATGCTGAGCCCATAAGGCAAGCATCTACCCAACTAAACATTCTAGTTATAGGTGACTCCAATGTAAAACATAAGATGTATCTCTTATCAAGCTGACCAAGGAAAGAGTGATTGTCTAGTGTCAGCAGCCATCAGATCACACATGTAGTCTTTGGACAACAAGTTCCAGCATGATTCTGTCATAGCACATGTGGATATCAATGACTTGAGATGTACCTGCATGGACTATATGAAGAGAGAGAGAGAGAGAGACAAGATGGAGCTCTAAGACTGTGTGTCACAGGCAGGTATAAGCCTAGCACTGAACTAGCTTCTTTAAGGATGATGCTGCAATTTGAGCAAAAATAACTGACTTCCATAATTGCCTTACATTTTAATATCATTTGAAGGAGGTCAAATGTTTGTCAGCCTGGGAGGATGTGCTTCTTCATCAGGGATGGCCTTCATCTGTCCACTTTAGGGTTTCCGTTATTGGCAAAGACATTATCCACCCCATAGTGCATTTTAAGGCAATGCCAACCTGATAAATCCATCAATATAGTGAAGCAAGCAAAGGAAAATATGAAGGTGTTACCACCCCTTCTCACCCCGGTGATTTAGACATTTGTATAGTGACTGAAACATGCTGTAAAATGGTGGAGAGCACTCCAGTTGTGCAAGGCTATACGTCTTTCCACATGTTTAGACCAGCTACTGCACAGATGGGGAAAAAAAGGTGTCTCAGTCTTCATCCAAAAGAGACTCCCATCAAGGCTGGTAAAGCAGCATGATACACTAGAGCGTCTTCATGTCCAAATAACCAACAGAAGGATTCCGTATCATCTATTTAATAGCTATAGGACTCACTCTATGACCCAAGATAGCCACTGCGGGTCTATATTATCACAATGAAAGTGCATATGTGCGACTACGAAAGGGTCGATACATAATGAACAAAAATGCAAAAGAACAAACGGCCACATAAGCAAATTTTTCCCTAGGGAAAAAACTTACGTGGCCGTTCACTAAAAATGAATAATTTAACATCAAAAATAGGTGAGGGGCTTCGCCACCCACACCCCTCCTAACTAAATATATCAACTCCCAGATCGCACTATACGGAAGGAAAGGGCAACTCCGGAAAGTGGCCAACCATCTGCTTGCCCAATAACAAACTGATCGAATCGCTTAAATGCGAGTCAATGAATGTGTCACTCAAAATGCATTCGTGTAATTCACTTTTCACTGTGATAATATAGACCCAGCCACTGCATAGCTATAGGAAATAAAATCAATCAGTATTTCACCTGATAACATTTTCTTAGGTGATCTAAACTGTCCAGCTATAGACTGGGAATCCTACACCACCACTAGTGTAAAAGTACAGAGATTCCTAGACATTGTCAATGCAAATGCCCTGGAACTATTTGTCAGAGTAAAGTCTAGGAGGGGTAAGTAAGGATGGCAGTGCAATAAAGAAGTGTGGAGAGGATATAAATAGTGGCAAGTGTTGCGTCAGTGAGACGTTTTTGGCTCTATAAAGCATTCCTAATTGTTGATGAGTGTTTCTTATGCAGTTTTGTATATTTGCAAGTTGAATTTAATATTATCATCCATTATCATCTGAAATAAATTGCTATGAAAACTGACTTCACTGATTGTATTAACAAGAGAGAACTTTCAATTTAGTTTTTTTCATGTAGGGGGATGGGGGGGATTAGATTTTTTTTTTTAGGGATAACAATGAGTTGTGAGCTGCAAAGCCATGTTGTGGTTGCTGTTAAAGCTTCCTGAGTACTCTATTGGAGGTGTGCAATGTTGTCAGGTGTGTAAATGAGTGTGGAGTCATGTACATACTGTATTAGGGAGGTGAGGATACCAAGGACAGAGCCTTGTGGTACAACAGTGGTGATTAGGAGATATGGAGAGAAGCTAGAGTTCCACTTTACTGACTGATACCTATTGGACATGTATCTTTTGAACCATAGAAGAATGGGCTGAGAGAGAGAGAGAGAGAGAGAGAGAGAGAGAGGGAAAGAGACCTAATGAGGACATTCAAAGTAGATGTTCGCTGTGACAAACTGTGCCAAAGGCTTTAGACAAGTCCAGTAATAAGGAGGAGACTAGTTTGCCATTATCTGTAGCTTTACTGACAATATCAGTACAGGTTAGAAGTACAGGATTAGTACAATGGGAAGGACAGAAGCCACGTGATGTGGAGGACAGAAGTTCTTCCTGCAGGAGATAAGTTTTGAAATTGTTTTGAATGCTTAAAGCATTTTGGAGAGGGGGATAAGATTGTTATATGTCTAAAGTTAGTAATGTCTGCCGAATGTTCTCCTTTGTGCAGAGGGATAATGTGTGTCTTTTTCCAGACAAATGGAACATAGGATTCCTGGCTTGACCTATTTATAAGGATTGAGACAGGGCAGGAAAGCTATTGGCTGCTGCTTTAAGGTACTCAGTTTGAAGGTCATCAGCTGAAATAGGGCATGGTTTCAGAGAGTTAAATAGTAGTTTTATATAGAATGTGGGCACACGTTTGAAAGTGAAAGTGGATGTGGTGATATTTGGCTGCTGGACAGGGTTAAGATTAGATGATGGGTATTCCTTGGTTGGAGATGGTATACTATCTATGGGGTCTATACTGAATTAGCGAACGCTTAGAAAAGCGAATGCTAATTCATCGACCCCTTTTAAGTGAAAGCTTACAATCCTGAACACCCGGAACAATGATCTTTTTCACATGGCAAAAAATCGCTGGGCCGGTTTTGGGAGTTCGCCATTTCCTTCACTGTGGTGCAATCTCGGAGTTGGTATATTTAAGTAAGGGGGTGTGGGAGGCAAATCCCCCCACATCAGGGGGTGTGTGGGTGAAGCCCCCCACATTATATAATGTTTTAAGTTTTTTTTTTCTATGGACCAACGTTTTTTTTCCCTTCGATTAAATATGGCCGATGAATTAGCGTTCGCTTTTCTAAGCCTTCGCTAATTCAGTATAGACCTATCTATGAAGAATTGTATTGCAGTTTTGAGTGATGAGTTATTGGGAGAAGGGTTAAGGTTGAATTTATGACCAGGATGTAAGATTCTTTTAATGGCTGTCCAGAATTTTTTTAGGGTTGTGTTTACTATTATTCCTAAAGTTATATTTTTTCATCTTCATTATTACCTTTTTAGTACGATTACAAGGCATTCTGAAGTTTTCAATATATTGTGGTGTTTCATATTTTTGCCATTCTTTCCATGCTCTTTCTGTATCCTGCATTAGCAATCTTTTTAGGTAGCCAAACTGCATTATTTAATTTTTGTCTCTTCCTTCTAGGAGGTGCAAGACTATTCAGGAAGGTTGTATTGAATTCATTTACAGCATCATCTAAGGGGAGGATTTCTTGGAAATTCCAGTTAACAGATGATAGGGTAGTGATGAACATTCTGGAGTTAAACTTGGAAAAGTTGCATGTTAAAATATATCACATAGCTTAACATAGTTAAAGGTTTTGACACAATTCCCAACTCAGGCATAGTAAAAAAGCAAAATAAACTAGGAATAAACCCTACATCATCAGATGGATTGCCAGCTGGATCACAGATAAGATGCAGGAGAATAAAATAGGGGAAGCTACTTCCACAAAACAACAAGCCATCACTAGAGCTGCCCAGGTTCTGTACTGGAACCTCACCTGTTTGGCATCTACTTCTCTAAAGTAAAATCCAATAACAAAGGGGTCTGGTTGATTAAGTTTGCAGATGACTTGAATCCCCAAATGACTTAGCCATCTTGCAGGAAGGTTTGTCCCACACAAATAACTGCTGTCAAAATCATGGACCGAAACTAAATATCTGTAAATGCATTACTGTATCCTTTGTAAGTCATCTTTCCTGTGGAACTAAAACATGACAATATGCCCCCAAGAGCTGACCCAGTTATTCGGGATTTGGGGCAGTGATCTAACTTTTTATCAACATGTGTTCACTGTTATAAGAAAGTCTTTCTATTTTGTACAGCTTATAAACAAAGGGAATGTCAAGATCTGGATATGTCATTATCCCCTTTACACAACCCTCAACAGGCAAATCATTAAGTATAATGCCTCCTTTGGCATGTATCTGTTCAGACAATACAAAAGCTGAAATACTCACAGAGATACCTTACTGAAAGGATACAAGGTCTAAAAATATGTCCTATATTGACTGACTCAAAGCCCTGTCACTATATTCAGTATCCAAAAGACTGCTACAAGGTGACCTGCATTTGGCATACATGGCATCCTCCAACTGAATATTGATGGATTTACTGCACATCAGCAAGTCAAATGGCATCAGAAATATTAGGTCTGGGGATCAAAAACTTTTCTGTAACATCAACAGAATGATTTGTAGGGACAGCTAAAAAAAGTCTTTCGGCTTTTCCTGGTTAGGGGTCACCACAGTGGAACTCCGGTCTGCTAATGATTGGCAGTGGATTTTTATGGTGCCAAGTTGCCAGCCCGATGCCCAACCTTCAAAGAAGGCACACCCATTCATGCACGCACCTACTTGCATGTCTTTAACATCACTCGACCGCGGGATGGACATGCAGACTCCATACAGAAGGCGCTCCAGCCTAGAATCGAACAGAAGAACCTCTTGCTGTGAGGCGACAACGCTATCCACTGCACCACCGCGGCAGGCACAATTTGTAGGGACAGCTACATCTCAAAAATACATCTGCTCTGGAACAGACACCCCATCCACATAAAGCAAAGCTCATCCCTGTCCATATTCAAGCACAACTTGTTTAAGATGTTTCCAGTTATGAAATATTTAAAAGGCTGGTGTAAGTATATTTTTCTAGGCTACTCTAACCCGTGATACATATTTTCTTGTTTGATTACAGAAATTTCATTATGTATATTTATTGTTGGTTTTATGATGTTGCAGTTGTTGGCTTAATAAAGGTGTTTTACTATTAACAAAGTCCTGCTAATAAGGTACCTGCAGAGCCTAGTAATGATGCTTGGGGTCTGGGAACAGAGAATGCCCACAACAAGCACAGGTGTATATTACGTGCACGCTATGTTACTCACAGGTATTGCACCTCACTACCACTCATTCACTTCACTCCATCTCTGTCTGAGCTTCAGGTTTTCTCTGTGGTTACAAATGTTACATTCTGAAATTAATAATGTTACAGATCCAAAGCATTAAAACATTCCTTAAATTGTTAAAACTACAAATAAAGAATGCCCCTGATTGTCTCCACATATTGTAAAAAGTTGCTATTGAGTAATGATCAAGACTCCTGCATGGAAGCAGATTCATACAGTTATATTCCTTTTAAGACACATGGGTATTTCAGCTGCACCATTATCTGTTTTCTAACTATGTTGCACAGAATATCTTACAATTGTATTTCGCTAGAGAACATTTTGCAGCAGCTCAATTCCCACAACCCACTCCAGAAGATGTACTAAATACTACTTCCATCAATCTTCCTCTTGGAATTTTCTTGTATTGTTTCTGTGCTAAAACCACATTATAATAATTGAATAAATGCAGGTATGTTTCATCAGTTTTACTAAACTGGAAGAATCAGTCATTTCAAACAGAAGTAAATAAACTTAAACCAACACATCAGTGTTATGGATAGCATCCAAAAACAAACCTTCTAGTAATACTAGCAAGTAATATAAATTCTATGTAAGGATAGCAACATATATTTGTTAAATAAAGGTAACTGCAAGCAAGTAGAAAAACCATGCAGACTGATAATTCAGCTTTTAGAACTAATTTTTGCACATCCCCATTACATGTTGGGAATAGGATAAACAACAAAAGTCTTAGAGTCATGATAGTGTTTCCTTTTGATGTCTGCCTTATATCTATATATCTGCCTACCTCTATATATGTGTATATATATATATATATATATATATATATATATATATATATATATATATATATATATGTGTGTGTGTGTGTGTGTGTGTGTGTGTGTATACCTATATATATATATATATATATATATATATATATATATATATATATATCCATCACTTCTTTTTTCCCATTTTTGCACAACATGGGGTCAGGGTGTCACTTTAACAGTGACAATCATCCAGAGCCACCTATCTGTTTTCTTTTCCCAGACTATCCAGAAAACAAACTGATTGTCCGATAGTCTGGAAAATACTGTACAAATTCTAGTATTCTGTTTCCAAAAAAAAAAAAAAATCAGACTATCGGAGTTTGTTAAATCTGTGCATTTACTATGATTTTTTTACAAAAACATAGTAAATATGCAGAAAACAGGCATCACAAACAGAAAAAGAGGGCATTTCCCCTCGTCTAATGTGACAATATTATATACACGCAGACAGACACACATTGATATAAACACACACACACAAACATAGGCACTTTTAGGTCTGACAGAAATCTGTATATCCAAACAGTTGCTTTTTCACCACAATATGCCTTCTTCTTAATAAACCACTTAACCTTACATGGCCTCAAACCATTTATAATTACACAGACTGCAGGCTGAAGTCCTCAGACAATAGCACTGCAGATTACACAACACCTGTTTGAGCCAAGGCCTTTTGTTAAGACAATTAGGTTCAGCAACCCAGACTTTGTTACATGATTTTGCAAATGACCTTAAATTACCTTGCCATTAAGAATAGCAAACATAGTTTTCATGACCTAAAACAAAGGGAATTAGAAGACAGTTACCCATAAATGTTAATCTGTCTTATCAGAGTGAGTACCACAAATAAAGAATGGCCCTGATTCCAGTCTCCACATATTCTGCAGTCACTCTATACTCAGTGCTGGCACGTTTTTTTTTTTTTCAAATTTAAGCTTTGTGTTTATTTATTGTTTTTATCTATATTTTGGGACAACATCTGATACATTACTGCCAGTGGTATTAAGCTGCCTCTGTAAGCCATTGTTCATTAATGAATGAGCAGCACACATGAATGAATGAATGGTAAGAAATGTGACACCAATAGCAAAGACAGTAGATAAGTAAGAGAGGGATACTATGAAATTAATTAAGCTACAGCTTCTGCATGAAGCAAGAAAATAACATAAGATGTCTTCCTACGTGTTTGTAACATACTTCTCAATAATAACTAATTCAGAGGACAGTTCGTAAGTTTGAGTACAAATAATTCCATGTTCCACATTGTTCTATATTTACACAGACTGCCGCACATTCACTATTGACCATGGTAAATAGTGAAAAATATAAATTCATTGATAACATTTTGGAAACATGAACAAACAGTTTTTAACCATGCTGTAAGCTTCCTAGTTAAAGGATAGTAAGGGCTCTAGATTTTGTCTGATTATTCCACATAATGAGAGGCTGCGTTTGCCTACAAATTGCCATGAAAAGCTAATCTTTAAATAAGAAATGAATGTAGTATAACCATACTTTCTTGCATCTTCTTCCTTTTCTTAGTATATGTGTAACTAGATATTTTCCCTAAACATACAAATAAATGGTCAAATTTCTATTTTTTACTTTATATACAGACTATCCCCATTCTAACTGTCCCTTATGAGACCAAATAACATAAGAATTCTCATACTTTACTTGACGATGTAGTGACTTCTTGTGTATATATTGTATATACATATATATATATATATATATATATATATATATATATATATATATGTATAATTTTCTCGGAACAAAATTGTTGTCTGTTTTCTTTAGATAGGTATTTGTATTGTTTATTTGTGTTTTTGAGTTACCGTATTGTTGTTATTATTTAAAAAAAAAGAAAATTGAAATAAAGAGATTTTGGAAAAAAAAATAATGAGAGGCTGCGTTTATTGATGGCCAGAGCAGACAATATCACAGTAGCTAGTCGGTGGGTCATGTAGGACATCTATGGGCCAAAAAAAGGATAGACTGCATGATAGTAAGTCACCCACAATCCATTGTTAAACATAAAAAAAATCCTTATGTTTCCCTATGAAGAAACAATAAATGCCACTGTCTAACAACACATTGAATAACTAAATTTGTTGTGCTCAATAATGATAGCTTGTATGAAGGGTTAGTATGCAACAGTTTAACAAATCAAGACAGTAGCTCACAATACAACTGAAATGAAACAATGACACAAAGGCATTTCTGCCTGAGAAATAGAGTCTCATAAGAAGCATTCAAGAACAGCAAGTTTAATCTATTTTGCAGTGATTAGAGAGCTGGACTTCATTTAAGAATGCATTTCACATTTTACAGTAAAAACATTTACAACCATTCGCTAAACGAAACAAAATACTCTCACACTGAAAGCAGCAAACTTCTCTTCCCTAGAAACTCCCATGTGTTGATAATACATCTGGCAACTAATTAAATTGCTGGGATATTGAACAGCATATAGTGAAGCACTAATTAGTGGATATGTGAGGAGTGCAGGGATTCAAAAGCCAAATGTGTAACACATTTGCTAACAGCCTGGGACAGTCCAAAGACACAAGTGTCCCTTTTTCAGGAACAACCAGGGAGTACTGTCTGGTGAAGTGACTTGGTCAGGTTTATACAGAACATAAATGGAGACTGTGAGAATCAAACTGCTTACTATAGGAAGCAGTTCATTAACAGATCATGCCCTTACTCAGCTGCACAAAGTGCAAGGCAAACTGTTACAGCCCAAACAATGTACATTTCACATATGCATGCCTGTAAAAAGCAAACAACATTAACAATGTATTCATAGTTCAAATACTAACACTATACTTGTAGACTTCATGCTGTCCACTTTATTCACAGCTAAATAATAAAGACACTGGCAACATTCAACAAAACAAGGAAACCAAGGTTTGTACTCAAGGAGCATGGCTCATTTGATAAGGTAGCTCACCTACACACTGAAGGACTGTAAAGTTCAATATACAAACTGCAATAATTCAGTCTAATCATAGATATGATGTTATTGTTTCAATTTTACTTTTACAATATTACCTTCATATTGTTCCTTGTCTTCCTTGTCTTCTGTTCTGGGATGGGTGTGGGTCACTGCTGTCTTACTTTACTTACTAATTGTTACTTATTAAATTTCTACTGTGATATTTTATTAATGTTTCTCTGTATATATGTGGAACTGTTTCCTGCATTGAGAATGAAGCATTGTAATTTCGTTCAGCTACACCGCTGTGTAGTTCTGAATGACAATACCATTTTTTTTTACTTTGACTTTGACATGGGTAAGCATACAAACCACTACTAATGCATATTGTAAATTACATACTTTTGGCATTTGTACAAAGTCCAGCTGCACATTAACAAAAGGTCCCCAAAGTGGCGGTAAGCATGCAGCCCTAACGTCTGCATTTTGCTACCATTAAGCTCTAAGCATATTACACAATTATTAACATACTGAAGTATTAAAGAGGAGACATGAGGGGCGTACCAACTTTAGGTAATCTGATGACATAAAGCTTTCTTACTTGCATGGGCTTGTAAATGATATGCCCTTATCAGGTAAGGTAGCAAGGAGGCAGGCATCACCATTCGCCATCTGGATGTTGCCACAACCCATTAGTGGACTTATAACATCTGTCCTTAAGTCACCTCTGAGCTTCTCCTTGTGATGCTTTATTTTGGAAAGCTGTTACTCTTTTAAAATCAAACATATCATTGCTGTTAGAGTCATGCAATAACATTACATGAAAATTTACACAAAGTCCTTTTGCAGCTTACTTAGCAGCTTGATTTGCCAAATTATATTTTTTGAAACAGTATCTATACCCCTTTGCTGGGTAATACATTTAACTACTGTTAATTAATATTTTTTTTATTATTACTAGTGCAGATAGATATTTTTGTGATCAAATTTTCATTTTGATCTCTTCCACAGGCACCAATCACAAACAGATCCAGTTTAGCGCTGGGTATAGGAGTGTCCTTTAAATCATTTTTAGGAGAAAGCAGTTAATTAGTCTCTCACACACACAATCATGCTCTTCACCATTTTTAACAGTAGGTAAGAAAGATGCACAATTTTATAACAGGACAGAGTATGAGATAAACACATGGATCACAAAGAAGTGAAAGTTTATATTTAGTTAGACATGCAGTCAAGAGTGGTTGACTTTTCATTTTAAGTAAGAGAAATGATACAAAATTAGGGGCAGCTACTGTAAGATCATACCTGAGCATCAGTGATTATGCAAGACTGACTAGAATGGTGGCATCAGCCATTGCCCTTAAACATGGTGGAAATCTCTTTGCAAAAGAATCAAGTGCTGTGCTATAATAAGCTAATGGACAATAGTTGTCCCCATGTTTTTGTGTAAGCACTCCTTGAGCAAATCCATTTCTTTCATGACAAAAAAAAATGAAAGTCTTTTCAGAATATGGAAATAACCCTAAAGCTGGAGCAGTAGCTAAATCTTGCTTTAAATTCTGAAATTCATTTCCGTCTTCATTATTCCAAGGGAGGGGCTCTGGTGTATTTTAGGTGTAGGGTATCCTGTTCACACTGCTGGAAAGAATTAGATGCTATTGGTAATTTTTACATATGGCACTAACACACATCCACCTGGGTAATTCCGTGGTGGTGCAGCGGTAGCATTGTTGCCTCACAGCAAGAGGTTCTCCCGTTCGATTCTCGGCTGGAGTGCGGGGAGTGCCTTCTGTGTGGAGTCTGCATGTCCTCCCCGTGGTTGGGTGGGTGTTCGAAAGACATGCGTAAATGGGTGTGCCTTCATTGAAGGTTGAACGTTGAGCTGGCACCTTGGCATTCATGAAAATCTACTGCCAATCATTAGCGGACCGGAGTTCCGCTGTGGTGACCCCTAACCAGGAAAAGCCGAAAGACAACAACAACTAACACACATCCACCTGGAAATGTCACAAAGTAATGAAGGAGTTTCAGTGTATTCCTGTGGCAACTGTGTCCAGGCAGGTATACTATTGTCCCTTATAAGTAAAAGCAAACAGAAACTGACTTTCAGGGTGGATATGTATAGAAAAGAATGCTGAACATGGATCTATTACAAAAAAAAAAAAATGCTATAGGTGGTATGCAACTCAGTATTTGGAACCACAAGAAAAGTTGGTAATACTGCACTGCTTACAGCCCTCAAATCTTGCACAAACCTATAAGTATCTTTTCCTGGCTTTTTCACTTTTAGCTGGCACTATTATTTTTTGTTGTATCAAGGACTGAAGTACAGGTTTGATTTTCTGTTTGCTTCTGGCATCAGTGGACATTGCAGAACTCGTGACAGGTTTAGATGGATTTAATTTTATTTTTACTGGTTTTAGTTAGCAGGTACCTGCTGCAGCAGTATTTAATTTGTCTGTATGCCTTTAAAAAGCTGCTCCCCAGCTTTTGCTAAGACTGCTAATACTTGCCCCTCTGATTCTGTTGGAAAATCCAAACACACCCCTTCTGGTGTGCTGTAAAGAGTATAACCCCGTTTGCATAACGGGTCTCTGCCTAGCAAATTTACTGGAGCAGCAGAACTCAAGAGAAAAGAACGCTTTTTTAAATTGGTTTTAAAGAAATGGGTATAGGTTTTAAAACAGGATATATAGTAATATTTGTTACTCCAGCTGGCTTTACTTTATGTTTTGATACTGGTATTTGACTATCTGAGGTAACGTTTAATAGAGAGCTACTGAACAGGGAAACTAGGTTGAGATGTAACAGTGCCGAGCTGACCTTGTGTCCAGCGGACAGTTGTGCAAAATGCAGGGGTCTGAGAAACAGCAGAATCTTGTACAGGAGCCACCAGTACTGGTACATATGGGAATGGGGGTGCAGCAGCTACTGGAGGATTATCATCCTCTTTAGAAGTCTCTGCTTTTTGGCCATCCCTGGTTTCTTCCAAACCTGCCAGACAGGATAAAGGGATCCCTTTTTACTGGTCTGTAGTAACTTCTTATTAGCATTCTGTAATCTCATTAGTGCCTATTTCCTTTTTCTTTTTAAGAGCTTTGGTATACCAAGAATAAAATATTTCCCATTGTTTTTAACTTACCTTGTTTCTCTCTTTTCCCCCAAAATACCCTTTAAATTTTCTAATTTATTTTTACTGGAAGTTTCATTTAATAGAAATATTTAATGGAAATACTTCATCAAAGCAAATGACACTGCGGTGGTGGTGCTGCGGTAGCGTTGTCGCCTCACAGTATGACGTTGTCCTGTTCGATTCTCAGCTAAAGCGTCTTCTGTGCGGTGACATGCGTGAATGGGCATACCTTTGTTGAAGGTTGTGCGTCAGAGCTGGCAACTCGGTATGTAAAAATCTACTGCCAATCATTAGTGGACCGGAGTTCCGCTGTGGCGACCCCTAACCGGGAAAAGCCGAAAGATACAACTTCATCAAAGCAATGTTTAGTAAACTGAAACCACTCATTCAAACACTTACAACTTTTTTTCATAATTATGATGCATAATATGTGCAGGTGTTTCCTTTAAAGGGATTTGATCCTGCCTGCTTAACTTTGTTCCCATTTTTTTCTGTTTAAGACTTATTTTGTAGATTCTGGAGCCTGGTAATTCAGAAAAAAATGACTACATCAATTTACACACCATTCAGGGATGGAAGGGTTGGGATTCTGTCATCATACAGTCACACCTATGTCCCAACATGTTATGGGCTCATAAACGTGATTTACCACCACACAGACACCTAAGTCCCAACATGTTATGGGTTCATAAACATGATTTACCACCACACACACACCTATGTCCCAACATGTTATGGGTTCATAAACGTGATTTGCCACCACACACACACACCTATGTCCCAACATGTTATGGGCTCATAAACGTGATTTACCACCACACACACACCTATGTTCCAACATGTTATGGGTTCATAAACGTGATTTGCCACCACACACATACACCTATGTCCCAACATGTTATGGGTTCATAAACGTGATTTACCACCACACACACATCTATGTCCCAACATGTTATGGGTTCATAAACGTGATTTACCACCACACACACACCTATGTCTCAACATGTTATGGGTTCATAAACGTGATTTACCACCACACACACACCTATGTCCCAACATGTTATGGGCTCATAAACGTGATTTGCCACCACACACACACCTATGTCCCAACATGTTATGGGCTCATAAACGTGATTTACCACCACACACACACACCTATGTCCCAACATGTTATGGGCTCATAAACTTGATTTACCACCACACACACACACACCTATGTCCCAACATGTTATGGGCTCATAAATGTGATTTACCACCACACACACACACCTATGTCCCAACATGTTATGGGCTCATAAACGTGATTTACCACCACACACACACACACACACACACACACACACACACACACACACACACACACACACACACACACACACACACACACCTATGTCCCAACAGGCTCATGAACTTGATTTACCACCACACACACACACCTATGTCCCAACAGGCTCATAAACGTGATTTAGCTTTAACTTTAACTTTTTTCTTTCTCCCGCTCTCTCTTTTATAGTCATACATTAAACAACACAACATATCTCTCATGCCTCTTACCTTCAGTCCTGAGGGTACCGCCCTCGACACAAGGTGCCTTCTTGTGTTAAGTTCCCTTTTTTTGTATGCACATACACTTTTTCTTATTTTCTGTGGGGTCCTCCCACTGTTAAGCAATTCCTGTGGGGTCCTCCCACTATTATGATACATATACCTAACAAGCAAACTCAGTCATTCAACAAAACAATTATTCACTCATTCCACTTTTTAAACTACAGTTATCTAAAAGAGAGAAAAAAAATATTTTTCGCAAATCCATTTTGCACATTTTTTTAGTGTAGTATGTTTACACACTCTGAATAGTTAAATATCCAAATCTCTGATTAGTCTATACAAAACAGTGTGGAATTCACAGAAGAACATTCTGTACTGGGCACTTGTAATTTATTCTACACTGGCCTGCAGCAATACCAAATTTTAGATCCCGAGCATAGCACCAAATGTTAAAATGCACAAAAAATAGAGAGTTTTACCTTTTAAGTCTTGAGTCAAGAATGACACTACAGGATGTAGAATGTACTGGTTTATTCCACAAACAGTGCAGGGAGACTGCCTTTACAAAATTTTAGATCAGCCTCAAAGAACAAAGGAGAATAATACTACACATGTACGTTTTTTAATCAATTATGTGCATGCAGAACTTTAATATAATATAGCTTTTAACAAATTATACAGTTTTAAAATAATTTCTGCCCTCATGCTTTTTGCTTAGAGCTTTACATGAACACTTGACAAATTTGTCTTTTTAAAACACAGACCACCTGGCCTAACAATCTGTCTTTTGACCTTGTATAATTTAGAACCAGTACACTATCTTTACAAACATCCTTACGACATATATTCCAGCCTGAGAAGGCCAGACCATATAAAGATTTTTAACAGATTGTTTTTCTTACTTTTTTCATTGTTTGTCTTTTCCCGGTTAGGGGTCGCCACAGCAGAACTCCGGTCTGCTAATGATTGGCAGTTGATGTTTATGGTGCCTAGTTGCCAGCCCGACCTTCAGCAAAGGCACACCCATTCACACATGTCTTTCAGAGGCCACTCGACCATAGGGAGAACATGCAGACTCCACACAGAAGGCACTCCAGCCAAGAATCAAACAGGAGAACCTCTTGCTGTGAGGTAACAATGCTACCGCTGTACCACCACAGAATAACAAAACCAGAGTCTTTTAAACATTAGTAACATCCCTTAACTCCTTCAGCACTTACATTGCCTTCATCTGTCTGTCAGTACACTATAAAGAGAATGCAATTGTAAGACACTTGAAATATAAAGCTACAACTTATGTGAAACTATACTTTTTATAATCATGCATCTATTTTACCTTTTAATTTTAACATAAACATATTATAAACATTTTATTTGACTCATTTGTGAAGAAACAACAAGCTAATATGCATTTTGTGAAGAATAATTATGAGACAATATATTTTTTTCTGCAACAAAATCAGAGTAATTTCTTTCTTGCCTGCATATCTCCAAATGTTTTTGGAATGACAGAAAAAAATGAAGACTACTGTTTCACCTGATGCAGGTACAAAAATAAACCACCACCTCAAAAGAAACATGTACGTGCCAAAGATATAAGATCTTTGTCTGTCTACTCTGCCTGAGGCTTGCAGTTAAGACCCCATGTGGCTCTACCCTTCTACGCCTGGACATATTTCCATCTGCCCTACATGTCTTTACATTCTGATCTACAGACATATCCCATCACCCTCTATGACAAAGCATTCCTAGGCTTGAACCCCTGCCATGACCCTTGAAATCATATTTACTGATTTCAGTTTTAATTTTCACAACTTGACACCCAAACTCAAAGACTGGGAGAACAACAGTTAAAGCTAATATTAAATATTTACATAATGGTATCTGTATATACCAAGATATCTAAATAATTGCCTGTTGAACCCAACATATAAGAAAGCACTGTGTCAAGAGACAACCTACCCATGACAATACTAGTGCAAAGGGACATCCACCTAGTCTCAGCATGTATTGAAAGATGACTACTGGTAATTTTATACTACTTATTATGAAACCAGGACAAAAGTGGAGGCCAATGCTAGAGTACCTTGATGTCCACTAGAGGATGGACCAGATGCAAATACATTAGAATTCCCTGCATATATGTAATGGTAAAGTTACAAAGACAGAAAGAATCCTTCGGTGAACACACAAAAAAAAAAAAAGACAGCAACCAAAAACAATCACTTAATGAATGCCAGAAGGAATTTGTTCCAGGATAGTATTTCCAACTAAAATCACAAAGAAAGGGACTTAGTTAACTGAATATAAGCCAGCCAAAGCAGAAAGTTAGAGCTTTTGACCAGATGTTTGAAGAATAACTGAATTATTTGAAAAGGTCATTGAAAGAGCACTACCACACATAAACAAAACATATTGTTTCTTCTGGGGAGATTTTTAAAGCATCAGCGGTGGTACAGCGGTAGCATTGTTGCCTCACAGCAAGAGGTTCTCCTGTTTGATTCTCGGCTGGAGTGCGGGGAGTGCCTTCTGTGTGGAGTCTGCATGTCCTCCCTGTGGTTGGGTGGGCATTCGAAAGACATGTGTAAATGGGCGTGCCTTCATTGAAGATTGAACGTCTAGCTGTCACCTCAGTGTTTGTGAAAGTCTGCTGCCAATCATTAGCAGACTGGAGTTCTGCTGTGGCGACCCCTAACTGGGAAAAGTCAAACAACAGCATTTTTTCTTTGCCATGAAGTAGGACAGTCACTTTTTTGGAGGGGGTGAGAGGGCAGCACAGAAGGAAAATAAAACTAGAATTAGAATTAACCAATCTATTTCATGGGCTGCTTTTGTGGAAACTGCAACACTTGCTTGATGCAGGTAAGTTAAAATAAAAAAAAAAAAAAAAAAGTCTGGGCCGCGGTGGTGCAACGGTTAGCATTGTCACCTCACAGCAAGAGGTTCTCCCGTTCGATTCTCGACTGGACCACCTGCATGTCCTCCCCATGGTCGAGTGACATTAAAGACATGCAGGTAGGTGCGTGCATGAATGGGTGTGCCTTCTTTGAAGGTTGGGCGTCAGGCTGGCAACTCAGCACTGTAAAAACCCACTGCCATTAACGGACTGGAGTTCCGCTGTGGTGACCCCTAACCGGGAAAAGCCGAAAGACATTACAATTATAAAAAAAGTATTATGGACAAAGACTGGATGGAAAGCACTAAATTTTCATTTTCTCTCTCTCTCTCTCTCTATCCTGTCAACATTTGGCTTCACAGTGAGGTCTTTAGCTTCTGATACAGCTCTTAACATTGCTATGTAGATGGCACTTATGGTTAGTTTCTTTTGTAATATGTCTTATGAATGTCTAAGATACCACTTATTTTGATATGACAGAGATTTGGGTAGGTATGTAGTTAGGTCCTACACATCACAAGGTAATCTCAGTTGCAGACTCTGCCACTGCTTGAAGTGAATTTGATCTCCTAACCCCTAGCAGCCCTACTGTGATCTGAAAACCTTATCTGCTGAACAGCATAATTCTAGCAAAAACACTCTAGTAGTCCATTCTGGCCAATGGATAGGGTTTTAGATGACAAGCACTATGCAGAATCCTATTAGTTTCCCAAAAAGCAGATGGCCTCCACAGTTTCCTGTGGTTCTTTCCAAACATTTCCAAAACTAACTTTCTATCTCCCTGAGTCCCATGTCACATCATTCAGGTTACCCCTTTCCTCTTAGCAGTTTTTTTTTTCAAAAATGCTAATTCTATGTACAACTGTAGTTTACTAGGATTACTCCTGGTTTGGCTAAATTCAGACATTTTTCTCCAAAATTAACCAAAGATTTGAGGGACCAAGTCTGTCTCTCCATGAGGGTGCCATTAGTGTATCATGGACAACATGAAAAGTACAGTTTTGTACCTACCATAAATGTAGATGTTCGAGTGTTCACCCTGCTGCAGTCATCACACATGGGTTATCCTGCCATCAGGCGGTCCCGCAGTTGGCCTGAGTTCCAAAGTCTTGGTCTGGTGTCGGTTGCTGTCTCTTCTTCCCTGACGTCAGTGCTCCAGGGGTATATAAGAGGCATCCGACACCATTTTCTTCAGTTTTTCTTGTCCCAGATGTCAGGTGCCCCCAACAGGTAGGCAATATATCTATATATATATATATATATATATATATATATATATATATATATATATATATATATATTGCTATATAAAAAAGTACATATAAAAATAAAACAATACCTTCAGGCACAAGCAAATACACCACAGAGGTTGTATAGGATAGAATGGTATAGATAAGTCCAGCTAGTTCAGAGGGGATGGAGGGAGGGTAACCTGGACTGCAGCAGGGTGAACACTCGAACATCTACATTTATGGTAGGTACAAAACTGTACTATGTTCATCGTGTTACCCTGCTGCAGTTATCACACTTGGGTTGAATCCCAAAGCTAAGGATGGGTGGTAGAGTTAAGCAAGGTTAGAAGAAGCTAGTAGGCCCTGCAAAACTGCAGTGGCAAAACCAGCTCTAGTCTTAGAATATAGAGGTAAGTGATAGTGTTTGGTGAAGGTGTGCACTGAACTCCAAGTTGCAGCTTCCAGAATATCCTTGGTTGGCACCCCCCTGAGAAAGGCTGCTGATGTAGCTGTAGCCCTGGTGGAGTGGGACCTAATGTTAGCAGGTACCGGTTTCCCATGATGCGTGTAGCAGAAGCGTATGCAATGTCCTATCCATTTTGAAATGGTCTGTTTTGAGATAGCTTTTCCTTGTGATCCTGCAGCATAGGCTACAAAGAGCTGGTCAGATTTTCTGAAAGCCTTAGTTTTATCCAAGTAGTAACGTAATTGCCTGTGAATGTCCAAAGAGTGCAGGAGTCTTTCTCCTTTGTTCTGGCGATTTGGGAAAAAGGTGGGCAAATGAATGGTTTGGTTTATGGCCACACTGGATACCACCTTTGGCATAAAGGAAGGGTTAGTTTGTAGAGAGACTCTGTCTTGATGGAAAATGAGGAAAGGCTCCACTGCCATTAGTGCCTGTAGTTCTGAGACTTTTCTAGCTGAAGTTATTGCTAGTAGCAGGGCAGTTTTCCATGAAAGAAATTTTAAATCAGCTGAAAAAGCTGGTTCAAAGGACGGCAGTGTAAGCTTTTCCAGAACAAAGTTGAGATCCCAAGTAGGTGTTGGTGCTCTCCTGGGCAGTCTTATGTTCTTAGCCCCTCTGAGGTACTGTCTTAGGAGTGGATGTGAAAATAAAGGAGGATCCGTGTTGTAATGAGCTGAAATTGCTGAGGCGTGGATCTTAATAGATGAAAAGGAAAGTCCTTTGTGCAACATCTCAGTTAAATATTGTAGAATCTGAGGAATGTTTGGATCAAGGGGATTTTGGCCTTTAACCTGGTTCCAGGCACATAATATTTTCCATTTGTCTGAATAGGTTTTCCTGGTACTGGGCCTCCTGGCCTCCAGAATGACATCCATAATAGCTTTGGATAGAGGTGTTGGCTGGTTGTTTAGGTAATTTGCCATGCAGCCAGGTTTAAAGTCTTGAGCTGGCTGTGTAGAATCTGATTGTCTCGCTGGGTGAGCAGGTGAGGAATTTGTGGTAAAATCCATGGTGGGCCGTGGGCCATGTTCCTTAGAATTGGATACCAGTGCTGGCGTGGCCATTCTGGTGCAATGAGTATCATTTGTGGCCTCTCTAATCTGACTTTCAGCAGTACCTTTGCTAGAAGAGGCAGTGGAGGAACGGCATACACTGTTAATGTTTTCCAACTGAATGAGAGGGCGTCCACTTTCCAAGCTTGTGGATGGAATGTTCTTGTGCAAAATTTTTGAAGTTGGTAGTTTTGGGGGTTGGCAAACAGATCTATGTCTGGGCATCCCCATTTTTGAGTTATCATTGCAAATACTTGGGGATCTAGTTTCCACTCGTGGGAATCCATGATGTTTCTGCTTAGGTCGTCTGCCAATGTGTTTTTCTTTCCTGGCAGGAATTGTGCTTGAAATTGAACTTGGTAAGACGGTGCTGTGTTCCACAAGGTCATTGCTTGCCTGCATAGAGGGTAGGAATGTGTGCCCCCTTGCTTGTTTATGTACCACATTACTGTGGTATTGTCCGTCTTTATTATTAGTTGTCCTGGGTGTAAGAGGTCCTTGAAAGCTGTTAGGGCATTCTGTACTGCTAGCATTTCTTTTTGATTGATATGCAGATGCCTTTGATCTGTAGTCCATTTGCCCTGAATGCACTGTCCTGCCATGTGTGCTCCCCAGGCATAGTCCGATGCAACTGTTGTCATAGTTTGCCTGGCTGTGGGTAAGGTGAAAGGCTGACCCTTGTTGAGGTGACATGCCTGTGCCCACCATAGAAACTCCTGTTGAAGGCAGGGAATGAGTGCTATCATTGTTTCCAAGCTATGGCTGTGCTGAGTCCATACGCTTTTCAGGTACCATTGTAATTTCCTCATATGCAGTTTTGCAAATGGTATTAGTAGTATGCAAGATGCCATGAATCCCAAGGCCTGCAGAATTTTTCTTGCAGGGAGTTGGGTCTTTGTTGCCATTATTTTGAAGTATTGAGTCAGCTGTTGTTGCTTGTCTGGTGTGAGATAAGCCATCTGGGCTGTTGTATTCAAGCTGGCACCCAGGAATATTATGTTTTGTGAGGGCACTAGTTTTGATTTCTTTTCGTTTACTGTGTACCCTAGGCAACTTAGAAGGTGTTTGACAAATGCCAGATGCTTTAAAAGAATGTCCTTGCTTTCTGCTTGAATAAGGCAGTCATCCAGGTATGGGTATATTTGAATTCCTCTTTGTCTGCAGTATGCAATTACTGGTGCCAGGCATTTTGTGAAGACCCTGGGTGCAGTAGATAAGCCAAAGGAGAGTGCAGAGAATTGATAATGGGTTGAACCTGCAATGAAGCGGAGGTATCTTCTGCAATTTTGTCTGATAGGGACATGCAGGTATGCCTCCTTGACGTCCAACGTTACTAGCCAAGCATTCTTGGCCAGCATGGGAAGAAGATGCTGTAGTGTTAGCATCTTGAATTTTGGTACTTGTAGATAGGTGTTCAGAATTGAAAGATCCAGAATGGGTCTCCATGTTTTGTCTTTTCTTGGGACTAGAAAGAGTCTTGAGTAAAATCCTTGTCCTTGCTCCTGTGTAGGTACCTGTTGAATGGCTCTCATGTCCATGAGAGCTGTAATTTGTTTTGTGCCTCTGCCCATTGATTTGGTGGCAGGTTTGGCATTCCTTTTATCCTTGGCAAGCTATGAAAGTGGAATCTGTATCCTTGTGAGACAATGTTTAGGACCCATTTGTCTTTTGTGATGATGTGCCAGTTGTCTGCAAAAAGTGCTAATTTTCCTCCCAAGGGAGCTGCCAAGAGAGATTTGCTTGGTAGTTTGAGGATTGAGTCATTGTGTTTGTCTTCTGCTAGCTTGGGGCCTGTCTTCTCCTCCTTTCTGGGTAGCAGTACCCCATTGGCGAGGTTTGTAAGGGCCTTGTGACTGACCTCTGCCCCTTGGGTGTCTGTATTTGCCCCTCTGTGATCTGTCAGAAGCTGGAAAGGGCCAGTTTTTTGTTGGCCAATTTCTGCTGAAATGAGGGGGTTGTACCTGTAAAAAATCCTTGACCGTCTGCATAGACTTTGCCTTATCCTCCATTTTCTTTAAAACCTCTTCTGCTTTGACACCAAATAATACATCCTGCTGTAAAGGTGCATCCAATAATTTTGCTTTAACATGATCAGGTACGGTTTTTCTTTTAACCAAGCATGTCTACGTATGACAGACCCAGTAACAGCTGCTCTACAGGAAGCTCCCAATGAATCAAATCCACATTGTAAAGTATGTTTTCCCACCTGTTCAGCTGCATGCAACAGATCCTGCATTTCCTTGAATACAGACTGTTCAGAATGTGTGCTCATTTTTTGATTTAATTGAGACATTAGGAATTGCTGATATTTCAGCATGTGAAACTGACAATTTAATGCTCTCATAGCCAGCGTAGCTGAGGTGTATATCTTCTTTCCCCATCTATCTAAGGCTCTGGAATCCCTTTCAGAGGGCACAGGATTTTTAGCCATAGAAGCTTTAGCTCCCTTAGGACCCTGGGAAATAGTTTCTGGGTCATTTGTGTGAGTCAGGTACTCTGTAGTATCTGTCTGGTTTGGCTGGAGCAGGAGGTAGAGAGTCTGGATTTAGACTAGACTCCAAGTAAACATCATCCACAATGTCTAAAACTGGAGGGATAGCAAGTGGTCTGTGCTGGGGTAGTAAAAGGAACTCTCAGAGCCTTTTCTTAGAATCAGAGTAGTCCTGGCCTTCCCAGTGGAAATGTTCCCTCATAGTATGTAAAGTTTCCCCAAAGGAGTAGTCTTCATGGGGAGATGCTGAGGGAATAGAGTCTTCAGCATCAGAGTCTTCATAAGGGGGAAAAGTGTAATCCTGTTCCTCAGAAGAATCTGAGGAAATTGAAACCCAGTCAGAGGAAGCATAATCCTCCTCCTGTCTTGGTCTTTTATCTGGAGGGGGATGGGAAGCCCTGATTAGGGTAATCAAATCTTCAGCCATCTTAAGCATCTGTTTCTTAGGCATGGAGCCTTGAACTTTAGACTGATGTACAGTCTTTTTTGGTTTTAATGGAGTTTTAAGCTTAGCATAAGATTTAATGGTGAGTATAGTCGGTCTGAAGACACCTTCTGCAACCAAAGGTGTTTCTACTGCACCGGGATCTCCTTCTGCTCCAGTGTCGGAAGGGCCTAATGAAGATTGCTGTGATGGCCTAGTACACTCCGCTTGAGAATCCGCAGCTGTCTGGGGTTCCAATTCTATGGTCATCAGGGCCTGCGTAGGTGCCTCACTGAAAACCGGAGAACTGGCGACAGGCCCAGCAGAGGCCTCGGAGTCTGGCTTGTTCCTAGGCTGCCTGTCCTCATCCTTGTATTTTTTATGCATGCCAGTCATCGGCTGCTCCGACGGCATGATATAATTAAATTTCCTACCAAAGTAATGTCGTGCGAAGTCAAAACGGCATTTGATAGTTCGTTTATTAAACCTAGCACAAAACCGACAACCTGTGACATCGTGGTCTGGGCCTAGGCAAGGAATACAATAAGAATGGAAGTCCTTATGAGGTATTTGCTTCCCACAAGAAATGCAATTGTTAACTTTTTCTGACATCGGACTGAGGCAAGAAAAGGTTCCCCAATGGGGTACTTAGCTTTATTGAAGACTTCGGACTGAAATTCGATTCGAAAATCTCAGGTGTCGGCCGACCGGCACTTGCGAACCGCTTCTGCTTTGGGCACCACGCAGTAAGAAAGACTGAAGAAAATGGCATTGGCTCCCTCTTATATACCCCTGGCACACTGACATCAGGGAAGAAGCAACAGCAACCGACGCCGGACCAAGACTTTGGAACTCAGGCCAACTGTGGGACCGCCTGACGACAGGATAACCCAAGTGTGATGACTGCAGCAGGGTAACATGATGAACATCTGAAATTCCCATATAAACTTCATTATATTCCTCTGCACTTTTAGGAGCTTATTATATAAGGCTAATTGGAGTAAATTCCTACACAGGAACACAAATGTAATTTTAACTATTTCTAAACCCGGTAGAAGAGAAAGCTTAAGCCATACCTGATACTGCAGGGTGCTCTGAGTTTCTCCTGTGAAAGGCTGGTGGTACTGGAAAGACCTCAGAGGTTTCTAACTAAGAAGATCAAGGGACTCCAGCACATGCCTTACACAGACTGACTAAAGTCCCTGTCACTATACTCAGTATGATATAGGCTTCTTAGGGGAGACTTATGACAGGCTTACAGAAAAATCGCCAACCCAAACCTAATGAATTTGCTCCACATCTGTAAATCAAACGTGACAAGAGCTACCCATTCCAGGGACCTAAATATGGCCTGCAATTTGAACAGGACATGTGGGATGGACAGATTTGTCTCCCAGCAACTGTCACATCTTTGGAATAGGCTGACAAATCATGTGAAGTGGAGCACCTCTATGACACTGTTCAAAAGGAACCTGGACGAGTGGATGGGGCACCATAAATTCTTACTGTGGATAGCACCCACAACCTTCCTGGACATGGGCAGTAATTAATAAATACAATCCTGGGTACTGACTAGGGTATCTATGGTATTACACTGGGATTCAATGGCTAGGCTTGAAATAACCTCCAGGTCGATAGCCAAGTAACCTCCTATGATCCTATACTTCCACATATGCCTTAGTAGAGTTATGTAGTGTTATCCTTAAAAATTTGTCTATCTCTGATATTCAAATTAAAAAAAAATCACTACAGCTTCTTTTTGTCTCTTACATACCTCATCCAGTGGACATATGAATGATTTTTGTCTTTGTGACCCTCAAACCTAAGAACTTGGCAAATTTTCCAGAAAGTCTTGGATTATTTATTTTTATTTATTTATTGACATTTGATTACTGGGAAAGTCTCATCAGAAAGGACCCCATATTCAGAGGAGACCCAGAGAGAAAAGTTCCGAAGTATTACAAAACATTTTAAGAATAATAAATTGCAGTCTTTAAAAATAATACAAACAACAAATTCAATTTAAATAATCACACCAAATTAGACATAACATGAAATCATTGGTTGAGAATAGATACAAACAGTATGAGAATGATGTAATAGTTAGTGAAATTTTAGCCATTTTATATAGAAGTTAATGATAAATTAGTATAATATAGACAGAAATTGCAACACGAAGTGAGAGACAAGTAGGCTTATGGTATATTTAGAGAGAAAGCCAGGGGAGAAAAATTGATAGAAGTAAGAAAGTGAGTGAAGAAGGGAGATGAAGGAGATGTAAGGTATGAATAGGTATTTGCCCACATTTAAGGATATAGTTTATCCTGGTGTTGAGCAAGAACAGGGCTGGCTTTTGGCTAGGAAGTCTTTCAGAATAGTTTTGAAGGATGGGAGGGAGGGTACTGGCCTGATGGATAGAGATAAGGAGTTCCAGTCCTTAGCAACATGGTATAAGTACACACAATGCCCCACAGACTGAATAGGTTAGTGGACAGGCACGACTTTTTGGTCAATGGATTGTAATGACCGACTATGAACATAGCTTTGTACAATGTTATTTAGTGATGGACAAACAGATGGAGTCTAGATAATTTTATAGGTGGTAAGAAGCTGTGTTTATGTTAGTTGATGGGGTAGTTATAACCAATTTAGGCTTTTTAGTGGTATGCAGTGATGGGTTCTGAAAGGGGTATTTGCTGCAAGTTTAGTAACTTTGTTATAGCGCTGTTCAAGTTTTGATTTTTATGATGTCTGCAGGTTAGAAAGAATGGGATTCACCATGAAGAGGTGTGGGAAGGAAACAAGTAGTTGCAAGTGTAGGTTTAGTTGTATCACTAGTGCGTAGGATTTTGGCTCTATAAAGCATCATTAGGTTTTGATGAGTTTTTCTTATGCAATGTTGTATATACACATCACATTTAAGTCATCATCCACTATCATCCCTAATAATTTGCAATGAGGTGTGAATTCAAGGATTGTATTATCAAGACAGGGACTTTAAATTTTGTTTTTTGAGTGGGAGAGAGATTTAGGGAAACAGTAGTAGTTTTTTTTTTTTTTAGGGTTGAGCATGAGTTGTGAGTTACAAAACTATGTTTCAGTTGCTGTTAAAGCTTCTTGAGTAATTTTTTGGAGGTGAGCCACATTGTCAAATGTGCAAATGAGTGTGTGCTCATCGGCATACTGTATTAGGGAGGCTTGTTGTGTGGATGTGTGGAGGGTGTTGGTGAGAAAGTTAAAAAGGAGGAGACCAAGGACACAGCCTTGTGGTACACCAGTTTTGGCTGGGAGTTATGGAAAGGGTGGAGTACCATTTACTGACTGATACCTATTAGAGAGGTAGCTTCTGAACCAAAGAAGGGTAGGCTGAGACAAACTAATGAGGACACTTGAAGTAAATGCTTGCTGTGACAAACTGTGTTGAAGGCTTTAAGCAAGTCTAGAAATAAGGAGGGGTGGTGCAGTGGTCTAATGATTAGCATTGTTGCCTCACAGCAAAAGGTTCTCCAGTTCGATTCTTGGTTGGGGTGCCTTTTGTGTGGAGTCTGCTTGTACTCCCTGAATGTGTGTGGGTTTTTGCTGGGTGGTCCAGTTTCCTTTAACATTTCAAAGACATGCAGTAGGTGGAATGCAACACTCTAAATTGGTCCTAGGCATGAGTGTGTGCATGCAAATGTGTGTTGTGTACCCTCTTATGACATCTCCACTCTGGGCCAGCAATCAAGGAGCCTGAATCCTCACCACTAGCACCAGAGAGGGATGTTCACTTGGAACAAAAATAGATACATCCAGTATTTCCAGATGCAAAGCTCTGCATCTAGAACAATTTACTTTAAGAGCACAAAGGGAACACACTCAGTCTGGGGGCTGGTCTCTCTCTCTCTGTCTCCAGATCCCCAATAAGACTCCCCATTGGCACAGCTGTAGGGTTCAGCCCTTAGCCAAGTGTACAAGCCAAGTCCTCCAGCACCCTGTCTGTGAAACCAGTGCTTTGTGTCCCTGCCCCAAGCAGCTGACACACACACACACACACACACACACATACACACACACACACACACACACATACACACACTCTTTGAAATTTGATTTTCACACACACACACGCACACACACACACACACACACACACACACACACACATTTCATTCCCTTTTGCTCTGTTTTATATGTGTTATCGCAGTCAGACTGTCTTAACTGGCAACCTGCACAAATAGCTCATGTATCACAGACTGACTGCCCCTTTACACTTACAAGTTATTGCTGCCTGGTACAGTACTCTGTCGTTCACATGACAACAACAGCATTGCTGTAAAACACTGGGCTGCATAAAAATACCGCCTAGCAAACACTGTGCAACATTATGACTTCTGTTGTATATTAATGAGATTATCCATCAGGAAAGCATGCTATGTCAGATTCTGACTAACCTTTTTCATAAATTATTGTATAATTTATGCTCACTTATGAAAAGGGACAACTACGTTTATGCCATAAAAGAGAAAGGCTTGCACATATTTACTAGCAATGCCCCCATCTTCCCAGATTATAAGGTAATTACAGTACCACTAGACACCCCAAATCCAGCTACTCTTAGGATCTTACAAGAGTACCCAACTATACTGAGTAAAATTATTATTAATGCAAATGGTAACATTGACCAAGCAGCAAGGCTTTCAGGAGTTGTTGCAGTGCCACCTAATAAATATAAGTAGTCTCAAAGGTTAAAATTTCTCTAAAGGACCAGCCACAATGAAAAGTTTAAATATATTTAATAATAAATAATAAAAGAACATAACATAGGTGGGCAGGTTCACACAGTTTCAGAAAAACAATACTTAACTAATCTCTCTATATTTTCCTGGCTGATCTAAATAATTATTATTCCCTGATTACTTACTAGAACAAGGCAAGATGAAGTAGGTGAGAGATCCTTCTTTGTCAGGTTACAAAAATAGAGTGCATTGTGATTTCAGTTGCACCTAGTATTATATATTAGTTTTAGTGATGGATTACAGAATAACATCATATACATCTGGTCAACTGACTTCTGGTTCCCATGCCCCCCCCCCCCGGCTAGAAACTGTCAGGATTTAGCACATAGGTGTCAATAATATACACAGAGAGAGCCTTGCAAAGATCTTAGCAGCTCCTGGATGTCATACATCAATTTCAAACTTTCACCCTTCCAGAGTAGCAATTAGTTCACCCCAAAGGCAATGCAGGATGCTTCCTAGTACAGATGTTTTGTCTCTGGTTGCATTGAGAACTGTAAGATGCAACCTTTATGGTCTAAGCCAGGTAATTTAATTACAAACTATTTTCAAAGTTTCAGCTTAACCTCTTCTCTGCCAGTATACGCTGTTAAAGCATACATTTAAACAGTTACAATAATGCATGTATATTTATTTTTCTGCTCAGCAGGGCACACTGTTGGTACATTTTTAATACAAGTAGCTTTACAAATACATTTTTCAACACACACATCTGTACAAATCATTTTGATATACAAATGAGATATAATTCTTTACAAAATTCCAGCTAGCTGTGCTGGCATATGTTACACATCCACTGCCCTACTTCTCCTGCCATAGCTGGCAATACCTCACATTGTCACATCTCTGAGGAGGGTTGGGCCTTGGGCTAGTAACCTGAGCCCATAAAACCCATAAATGCTACAGAAAGAAACAAGTGCTGAAATGTGCTCACTGCTCAATGTACCACATGCTGCATAAACGGGAAAGAGAGGTGAGAGAGAAATAAGGAGGAGACTAATTTGCCATTATCTCTAGCTTTATTTATAGTATCTATATAGGTCAGAAATGCAGTGTTAGCTCTATAGGAAGGACAGAAGCCATGTTGTGTGGATTATAGGAATTCTTCATGCAGAAGATAATTTAGCACTTGTTTTTTAATACATATTTCAAGTATTTTGGAGAGGGGGGATAGGACTGTTATAGTTATAAAGTTATAAATGTTGAATTTCCTCTTTTGTGAAGAGGGATAATGTGTGACTTTTTCCAGAGACAGAATGTGGCATTCCTGAATTGACCTATTTATAAGGACTGAGACAGGGTAGGCAAAGCTATTGGCTGCTATTTTCAGGTAATCACTTGGAAGGTCATCAGCTGAAGTAGAGAATGGTTTGAGTTTGTTTAAGAGTAGTTTTATATAGGATGTGGTGGGCACAGGTTTGAAGGAGAAAGTGGATGTAGAGATATGTCTGCTGGGCAGGGCTAGGATTAGATGTAACCTTGGTTAGAGATGTTATAATATCGATAAAATAAGAGTTGAACTGTATTGCAGTTTTCAGTCATTAATTTTTAGGAGAGGGGTTACAGTTGAATTTATGGCCTAGATACAAGATTTCTTTAATGACTGTCCAGAATTTTTTAGGGCTGTGTTTACTATTCTTCTGAAAGTTATTATAATATAGTCATCTTCATTAACTTAGGTTTTAGTATGGCTGTAAAGGATTCTGAAGTTTTCAAGATACTGTGGTGTTTTATATTTTTGCAATTCTTTCCATGCTTTTTCTCTATCCTGCATTAGCATTTTGCACTTTTTGGATAGCCAAATTGCATTTATTTTTAGTGTTTTTCTTCTAGGAGATACAAGACTCTTTAGGATATTCAAGAAAGTTGTATTGAATTAATTTACAGCATCATCTAAGGGGAGGGATTTTAGACATTATAGTTAATAAATTATGGGTTAGTAATAAACATTTCTGGGTTAAAACTTAACTGGATGTGGGAGACGTCTGATTGCATAGATTGGAACATGATCACTGAGACAGTCATACAGTGTACCTGAGGTGATTTATTTACTAGGGTCTGATAGTAGGATCTAGTCTAATAGGGAATTTGATGTCTTGCTATAATGTGTTGTGCTTTTAATTAGTTGTGTGAAACCAAATAAGTTCATGCTAGATGTAGGGTAGCTGGAGTTTATGTCCAACCAGTTGACATTCACACCACCTAGCTGTATTTTTCTTGTGAACTTGTTAACATTATCCAATGTAGTATATCTTCCAGTATAGATGTAATATCACTAGGAAGGTTGTAAAGAACAGTCATAAGTATTTGTTTATAATTGTTTAAGTTCAAGAAAGTTATAAGAAGCTCTGCTGAATTCAATTTTGGTATTTGTTTGTTGTAATGGGAAATGTGATAGTTGTTGGGAAACGTTAAAACAATACCACCACCTTTCTTCTTTATAAAATGATTACAGTCAATATTATAGCCAGGAGGCATAATTCTGGAGTTGTTTATGCTGGGTTTAAGGCACGTTTCAGTTACAATGAGAATATCAAGCTTATGCTGGGTAATCCAGGTGTGTAGTTCAGAAATTTTATTTCTAAAGGCTTCTAACATTTATACCAGCAAAGGTTAGATTACCAGAGTTGGAAGTTGACTGTTGCAAGGTTAGAGTAGTGTGTGAAAGAAAATTGTCAGAAGCAGGGTGAGTATCTCCTCCTAGAAGGAATTTAGCACACTTGGAAATATTGATACTTGTTTTTGGAGAGCATTTTTTCCACCTAATTTTGGTTTGTATGGAGTTTATCAGTCTATAACTGGAGAAAAGTTGAGAAGCATCATTAAATAGGTTTGGTGTGATGTGTGGAGAGTGTAGTGAGGAAGTATGAATAGGGGGTTAGGGCAAAGCTTGTGATAATGGTGAGACCTATTATATGGTCATGGTGTAATGAAAGATGTCCCATTAACAGGAGAAAAATATAGAATAAGATGAGTGGTAGCATGATTGAGTAATGGGATCTGTACGTTATAGTTAACAGGCAGTCAGGAAATAGGGATTAAAAGGAAAAGAAGTTGCATGGTAGACAGATATTTGCTCATGGTGGAGTCTGAAAGCTGATAGAGGTTTGATAGGAAAGTACAATTTTCTATAAAGCAAGAGAGTTAGGTTGTCCTAGTATTGTCTCTTGAATGTAAGAAATGGGGGATTTAAAAGGCTACAGTTTGTGAATGTAGGTAAAACAGGAAGAAGTGAGGGTTTCTTTAGAAAAAGTAGATGATACAATGTAGAATAGGTAGGTGCTTTTAGGAAAGGCTGTGACTATGAATGTTGTTGTTGTGTCTTTCGGCTTTTCCAGGTTAGGGGTCGCCACAGCGGAACTCCGGTCCGCTAATGATTGGCAGTAGATTTTTACATGCCGAGTTGCCAGCCCTGATGCACAACCTTCAACGAAGGTACACCCATTCACTCATGTCTCCACACAGAAGACGCTCTAGCTGAGAATCGAACAGGACAACGTATTACTGTGAGGCGACAACGCTACCGCAGCACCAATGTATATAGATCAAAGCAGTATGGGAGAGAGAGAAAGGTAATTGGGAATGGTGTTAAAAGATTAAATGGAAGTTGGGAATTAGGTAAAAAGAAATAGGAGTATTTGTGTGACAGTAGTAAGGTTGTCTGGGATGGATATCAAATAGGAGTCACAAGTGTAATGTGTGTTTGTGTAGGAAGTATAATAGCAGAATAAGAGAGGGTGGGTTAGAATTGGTGGTAGGGTAGCTGGCTTCCACCCTCAGGTAAAATTATAGCACAGAGTAATCAGTTCATAGCCAATACAAATCAATTAACAGAGAGGTACCAAGTGGAACAGGTTTTCTTTCATTTCATGAATGTAGAAACCTGTTAGCCAGGAAGATTACGTAATTGGCATGTACAGTGTAATCTACTGATCAAGACAAAAGGACAGTGAAAAATGTAATAAGTAAGCAAGCTGGTATTTGACTAAATAAGTTTAATACACAGCAAGGTTCTTCAAGTTAAATTTGATTACATTGTACAAAGGCAAAATTCTGTGTGAAAAGTTTGGGAGTTGGCCACTGTCACAAAGCTTCAACAGTATGTGGGTTGAATAAAGGGACCAGAGCCACTAAAAGAAAAGAAAAGAAAAAAAACTCTATTAAACTGTCATATTCAACTGGGACAATAAAGTTAATACTCATTATAAAACAATATGGACTAAGGACCACAGTGAATTGGAGCAAGAGATATGGGGAAAGAATAGACAGATAATAAATAGGTTTATAAATGTAAGTCAAAAGTAGGTTAGTAGGAGATATACTGATAGAGAACCACAGTAATATAGTGTAAACAGAGAGTTGTATGCACATTAGCCATGATTAGCTTCACTGATATAGTCATCCAGTCAAGAAACAACAGTCTTAATGTTTCATCAGTTTTCCTAAACATGTCAAGAACTTTTGAAACTGTCTCAAATCAAAAGCTTCTGTATCAACTAGCCACCTTAAACTTCTATCAATCCACCCTATCATGGTTCCATAGCTACTTGTCAGTCAAACAGCAAGCTGTTAAATTGGTATACAATATATTCTCGCTCTTACCATTAAATAGCTAGACAATATATCCTCACACTCTTACCAGTCTCAGTAGGTGTACGCCAAGGTTCCATACTTGGCCCACTTCTCTTTAGAAATTTTACAAATTATCTCAATTCAGCCATGCATCAGCTAACATTACACAATATGTGGATGATTCTATAAAAATCTGCTCTGCCACATCAATCCCCAAACTCTTGCAAAAAACACAAAAAGCATTTACAAATGTTGAAAACTACCTTTCTGCCAAACAACTAATAGTTAACCCCAACAAGACTAATCTGCTATTATTTACCAACAATAAAATATCTCAAACCCCCATCCCATTCGCCATCTACTCCACTAACACCACCAAAAGAGAGCCAGTAGCCCACACCAAGCTACTAGGTGTCACCATTGACAAATCCCTCAGTTATGACCTGCACATATCCCAAACAATCAAAAAGGTCCACATAAAACTTGGGGCAATCTATAGAGCCAAACCATTCCTCACCCAAACCACCAAAACAGCCATTGCATTATCTAATGTGCAATATTAACAAACTGCCTTTTCTTCTCTCTTTCTGTGTATAGTATTATTTGTTAATATGTTTAGGTTTATATGTATGGGTAGTTTTACCTGACTAGAAATAGGTTATAAGGAGTACTTTTTGATGTGCATTAGTCATTACAATAGTTGTGTACACGTCATCTGTTATTCTTTTTATACTTAAATTGCCTCTGTACTGTGATGACAAGCTGATACCCAAAATTACGTTTCGGTTGCACTTGTGTTTCCTAAATGACAATAAAGTTTTCTTTGAATCATTGAATCCTTGCCCAAAGCTATCTATTATCCACTCTGATATATGCCTCTTCAATTTTCACAAATTTAAATAAAATAAATCTAAATAAACTGGATGCCTGCTACAACAAAACAGCCAGGTTCGCCACCAGCCTCCCATGCAGAATACATCATTGTTCAGCTCTTCACAAACTAGACTGGTTGGAACTCCCAAACCTATTTTGCCTCAAACAACTCACAGTTTGCCATTCCATCATCTATCTACCAGATAAATGGCCAGCCCTGAAAAACCTAGTAAAACCCCACACTAGCAATAAAACCCTCAGCTCATCCGACAAACTTCTGGAAGTCTCTAAAGGCAATAATAGTTATGGGAATGCGTTATTCTCAAAGTACATCTCCAAAATTTGGAACTCAATACCCCAGCCCATTCTTTGTAAAGCTAACCCCTCCAAATTCAAACTTCTTCTCAAGGCCCATTTGACTAATAACTGCCTATGCTCCTGCTCATCACCAGAGTGACCCCTCAGTAAATTCTTAGCACTGTTCATCCTATATTATTCCTCTCTAATGTTTATAATCCCTGATTCCTATATTATTCCTCTCTAATGTTTATACTCCATGATTCCTTCATTTGGAATCTATCTACAGCTTATTACTGTATATTTTGTATTCTATTTGCTTAACTTGGTAAGACTGCCACTCCACTCCCTAAGTAGAAATACATTAATGTTTTTATTTCTGATGTGTTGCATTGAAGGACCAAAAATTCTAATGTGTAATATGTATGGCTAACCAATGCATTATTTGAATTGCTATTTTTTTTTCATTCATTTCAAGTCAATTGTATCACTGTTTGCTATGTAACCTGTTTTTTTTTTTTAATTCTATAGTAACACAATTTACTATGTAACTCGGAGATTTTCTTCCCGGACTTCCACTGAAAATGTGCCTTTTCAAGTTCGGTCAGACAGTCCTGGTAAACAAATCTAAAATATATATATATATATATATATATATATATATACGTGTGTGTGTGTGTGTGTGTGTGTGTGTGTGTGTGTGTGTGTTATCAAAACATCAGAAACTAACGTTACATACTTGTTAAAGGGCATAGGCTCAACATACATACAGCTTATATGTTATGACTGATATTCATTGTTCTATACAGTCTTAAAACAAATAGAAATGTAGCAACATATGAGACATATACCTGCACTGTGAGGACGTTGGTGACTGAGTGAAAGAGGTGATAACACTGAGGGGAATTTTAGCAATACATTCAGGTTAAATTATAATCAAGAGTAATCTGTTTATAGCCAATACAAAGCACTTAGCAGAGAGGAACCAAGTAGAACATTTTTTTTTCTTTCATTTCCTGAATGCAGAAACCTGATGGCCAGGAAGACTAAGCAACTTGCATATACAGTATAATTTACTGGTCAAGAGAAAGGACAGTGGCCGACTTAACAAATGATCCTTGGAGTACAAATTTGTCAGAGGGGGTGGAAGTTAAAATGAATTTCCAGCACAAGGCAGGCAAGGTTCTTATAGTTAAATTTGTTTACATTGTACAAAGACAAAATTCTCAGTGAAAATGTTTGGCTGTTTACCCTTGTAGCAAAGCTTCAGCAGTATCTCGGTTGAATATAGTGACCAAAGGCTATTGTACAAAGACAAAATTCGTAGTGAAAATGTTTGTTTTACTGTCAGATTATACAAAGGGTTGAAAATAAAGATGACAAGATTACAGGACTGCAGAGAACTCAAGAGCCCTCAGGACCATTGCACCAGACAAATGCAAGTATGATATGGTTGTTGTACATGTGTGTGTGTGTGTGGGGGGGGGCTTGAACCAAAAAAATTGAGGCTTATGCAAAGAGACTTGTTTGCACTCTCTCTGCATGTCACAAATAATGGCATGACTCTGATACTGCATAAAATCCTCACTACTTCACAAATGATGCCCAGGTGCAAAGAAAAGATGATTGGCTTCAGCAATTGGCTAAAACACTGGTATCATTCTGGGGACATCAGCATGTGTCAGCATAGAATGAGACGCTTGACAGACTTACTTGCTTTGAAAATGATGGATAACACCTCTCATTCAAAGGCTTCAGCATACCAGTGAAGACTTAACTACCCCTATATTGTGTTTTTTTAAGTAAAGTTCAGTTAATGAGCATTCCAGTTTAGCAAAAATTATCAGTAACAAAACAGGATCAAATTAAAGAAGTTCTGCTCAATGCCAGAAGTATAAATAGCAAGCTTACTGATCATGAGGTACTCCTACGTGTGGAATATATCTTTATATGTGTAATCACTGAAACCTAGTTTTAATATTCAGAAAGCATTCCTTTCATATCCAGATTTAGTGCCTACAATGACTTCCAACCAAATGACAACTGTGGTGGGGTATCCATATTTGTAAGAGACTATATCACCTTTAATTAGATTCCCAAAGACCAACAAATTGAACTTAAACTTTCAAATCATGCAAAAGAAAAACAACTATCAATTTATCACCTCTGCTGAAATCATTCAATGATGCTCAAATCCACATCAGGTTCCTAAATGTCATAGATGAATTCCCCATAAATAAGAGCTCATTCTGGAAGACTTTAAATAGTCATCAATTGACTAGCGTACATACACCAACAACATAAGATATGCTCAAAAGTTTTTAAACCTAATAAATAAAAATTGAATGGACCAGACAGTTACTAGCCCAACAAAAGAACACAATATTCTTGATCTAGTACTTAAAAATATAATGTAATGATGTACTGCAGTGGCAGTAACTTCCTGTCTGATTAAGACAGACCATAGGCTAATAAACTTTTCCCTCAAAGTATCTAACCCCACCACCACTACCTGAAACTAATATATTAGAATTCACAGATTACACAAGGGTACAAATCTCCCCAAATTTTATAAAGAAGTCTTAAAATTGTCATGTCGCATTGCTGCAGACATTATCTCTCTAAATTTATAAAACTAACAGTCTGATCTAGATACAAATATAATGGAAAATTTGAAAGCAAATCTTTCTGTTGGTCCACCAACATAAATATAATCTACAGTAAAAAGAAAAAATCATTAGAGTCTACATCAGATCTTAGTACCCCCAAGTCAAGGAAAATATTAGGAATTTCACTAAGAATTTTAAAAATACTATGGGTAGAACTCATAAAGATGACTGTAAGATGTAAACCTCATGTATACGTTGTGGTAATCTTTTTGAAACTTTAAACTTTATGAACTCATGCTCACTGTGCAGCATGGTGCTTTTTCATGAAGACATGCAACACTGCATACGGCAGTCCCTGCAGCCAGGGTGTATTCTAATGAGGCAGTCCTGGGGAGATGAAGTTTGTTAATTAGCCATGTGCTCCCCTCCACCAGAACCACCTCTAGGAAGGCATCTATGAGTGATTCATAGAAACTCAAAATCCAGCTCGAAAGAAACAGTCACCACAAATACCAAAAAGTGGATTTATTTAGTGTTTTCATCAAAGTTTATATCAAATGACTTCTTCAGAATACAAAATCACTTAAACACAAGTTACTTAAATACGAAATTACAAAAATCACATGACAAACTCAACCAACAAAATGTCAATAATAAATGAGATAATTAAGCAATAATTAAAAGTGAAACCACTCTCCTAATCAATTTAATCACACAGAACTTTAAAATAAACAGATAAGTCAACATTAAAAAACTTTGACCACAAGACATAAAACCTATGTGTCAAAAATTGAAAATCATTCATATATTATATGACTTGAGCCTTAATAAACTGCCTATACTGATAGAATCATTCAAACCTGAGGGGACTGATGCATTACGCCTAACCTGCCAACAGAGTTCTTTAAACTCTAATAGGTCCTCCCATGGTCCCCCTTTCATTTCTATTTTTACCCCTTCCAGTACTGCAAATTTAAATTTGTGTGTGAGATTTTCTTTTATGTGCTTAAATAAAGCATTATTCATGCTGCACATTGTGCACAGGTCAGCATACACCACCCCTTTAGAATTACATGAAAATCTGCCATTGGGTTTGATAAAAACATATTAATTATTATTCTATCTGTATTGAACACATACTTGCATTGAGTGCAAGTCCCACACTTAATTGTTCCCCTCAAAGTTGTGTACACTTCACACCTCTCATTCCTTCCCATCAAATTTGTAATAGTTATTCCTTTTTTAAATACTACATTAGGATTTGATTCTAGTTTTCCAGGACATTATCTTGGCCTTGTAAAATGAAACCAAGATTAATTTCTTGGATGTGGAAATCAGCAGGATCCTTCTAGTAAAAGATTTGTGAGTAATCTTTATAGAAAACCTATATATTGTAATTTTTTGCCAGTTTTTATTCAAAATATCAAAAATTTTAACATAATCAGTGGTAAATCTTGTGATGAAGGAACACTGAAGTTCACTAGAATTCTCCTGAGGTTTTGTAACATGACCACTCTCATATCTAGGCTGATGTGTACCATATGGGGTAATATTTCCACTTTCTCTTCTTAGTTTAACTTCCAAGTATATTTTGTCTATAAAATCTGAGGGATAATCTCTTGCCTTGAACATGTCTATTAGGGTGATGCACTATGACTGAAAATCATTTTCCTTACTAACCATCCGTGCAAGCCTAATGAATTGGCCCTTCACTAAACTTTTTTCATGATGTGGATGGCTACTTTAAAAATGAAGCAAGCTATTACAATATATGCATTGTACAAGGAATATAATTTAATAAAGTCAGGAAGGTGTATCAAAGAACACATGTATGTTTCTTGTTTTGTGTGCAAGGTGCAATGATTTGAAAACAGCCCAAAGGTAATCTTTATCCATCGCTGGCCAGATGCATTTTCTTTGGATGTGGTGTGGGTTTCAAGGAATGTGAGTTTCAAGGGCAGAGAATATTTAATGCCAAGTCTATTTTCATTGTGAGACAGTATTGCTTTGTTTAGCAGATGTTGATTAATGTTTGTGCATTGTGCTATGAAATGTAAAAATAAAATCCAAATCAAAGTAGCCATCCACATCATGAAAAAAGTTTAGTGAAGGGCCAATTCATTAGGCTTGCATGGATGGTTAGTAAGGAAAATGATTTTCAGTCATAGTGCATCACCCAAAACCTACTCGGAGGCTCTAAATAAAAATCTACCTAAGCAACAGAGACCTCCAAAGCAGACATCCAAGCAAACGCTACCCCAAAACAAAACACGTACAACACATAGCACACAAAGTTAGTGTGCCAAGCAGTCACAGCCCTTAAGGCTGAATAACACACCTGATACTCTTGTAATAGGTGACTCTATTGTCAGACACACTGACGTCCTGCTCACCAGGCTGAATAAAGACAAGGTCACAGTGAGCTGCCTGTCGGGCACTAGGATCCGCCACATAATGCAAGCACTCAGGTCACTCTAAAGCAAATACAAATATGACTCAGTCATTGTACATGCTGGTGTGAATGACCTGAGACGTACCTCCCTCGACTACATGAAAAGAGACATAGAGGAGCTCTCTGATCATGTAGCCCAGGCCGGTATGACCCTGACCTTGAGCAGCATCTTACCCTCACCTAGAATGATGCCACAGTATAAAGACAAAATGATCGATTTTAACAATTGGCTAAAATTTTGGTGTCATTCAAAGGGGATCCAGTGTCTGTCAGCCTGGGATGACATGCTCGACAAGCCACGTTGCTTCGCTAGGGACGGCTTTCACCTCTCACCCCTGGGCTTTTGGATATTGGCAAAGGCTCTTGCCACCCCCATAGTGCCTTTTATAGGCAAGGCTCAAAAGTCAAACCCACCTACATAGACAGCACAAGGAACAAGAAACTAAGGGTAATGCTGCTAAACGCCAGAAGTCTTAACCTCAAGATGTACACACTCAAAGCTCTCCTCAGTATGGAGAACATCGATATCTGTGCAGTGACAGAAACCTGGTTCAAGGCTCCAGAGAGCATCCCAGCACTACCAGGTTATACCTCATATCATGCTTTTCAGCCCCAAAACCTGGACCGAACCACAAAAGGAGGGGGAGTTTCCATATTTATCAAGGATATCCACACCTCCAGGTTAGTGGCATTGCATGAAGTATCGCAGACCATCCATGTGCAACTGACAGTGGGCAAGACTGCTTTTCAGTTTATAGCATCCTACAGACCACCCTCTCAAAGTCAGGAATCCCACTCGGCTTTCCTGAAACATTGGAGAACATGAAGATCTCTCCAAACACCATTATATTGGGTGACTTCAACTACCCAAACAGAGACTGGGAGCATTACTCAAGCCACAGCACCTTAGCCCAAAGGTTCCTGGAATTTATAAACTCAAATGCTATGGAACAACTAGTCACCACTCCCACAAGAGGGGAAAACATACTAGACCTGATCATTACCAACATGGGGACTCTATGCTCCATACCAGAAGTATATCCCTCATTGGTAAGATCAGACCATAAATTAATTTCACTGGATATCCACATCCCGACCCCACCCCCAGCCCAGAAAACCACAGTGAAAAACTTCTCAAAAGTGAACTTCACACTTCTCAAAACCGAAGTGGAATCCTTCAAGGCCCCAGGGCCAGTGGAAACTACGGCCCAAACTGCAGAATCCTATATAAACGCATTCTACAGACATCTCCAGGAATGCATGGATCATGCTATCCCAAACAAAATGAAGACCCAATCATCCAAAGGCAGGTGTCCAGTCTGGTGGACCCAAGCCATAAATAAACTGTACAACAGAAGGAGGAAGCTACTACATGATAGAGCAAAATCCCTAAAAGGGAAGGCATCTCTGATCAGTACTAGCAAAAAATTACGATCCCTCATAAAATCCTCCAAGGCCAGCTTCGGGAGAAAAATTGCACAGGACACTAAAGACAATCATAAGGCTTTTTTCAGTTATGTTAGGAACCTGGGATGCAACTCCCAAACTTGTTCTGAGTTGATTCTAAACGACAAAAAATACACTGAATCCACAGACATCACCAGTATCCTGGCAGACAGGTTCAGTGCAAACTTCTCCACCCCCTCCCCCCCAAAAGAGCAAGTATCTATCCCAGCAGAGTGCAGCCTCCCAAACATCTCTGATGCTCAGGTAAAGGCCGCCCTCTCCAAAGCAAAAAACACTGCTTCCATGGGACCAGATGGCGTCCCGGGTTGCGTCCTACCTCCAAGAAGAACTAATCCCTCAAGTAAAACTGCTGTACAATCTCAGCCTCACTACAGGATATGTGCCCAAAGAATGGCGTACAGCAACAGTGGTCCCACTCCACAAAGGTGGCTCCTCTACGGACCCTGGAAACTATCGCCCCATAAGCCTGACTAGCCTAGTCTGCGAGGCTATGGAGGGGATCATCATGGAACTCATAAACAAAGACATTGGGGACCTACAGACACTAGATCCTACCCAATTTGGCTTCATCAAGGGCAGATCCTGCCTTTTGAACCTGGTCGACTTCTTCGAAACAGTCACCAAGGCCATAGATGAAGGGAAGGTAGTCCACACAGCCTATCTGGACCTCGCAAAGGCATTTGACACAATACCCCACTCGGGCATCATAGATAAGCTATCCAGCCTAAATATAAACCCCTATGTCACAAGATAGGTCGCAAACTGGCCCAAAGACAGAACCCACAGAGTCAGAGTTGCTGGCGCCATGTCAGACTCGAAACCGGTCACAAGTGGCATCCCATAAGGTTCTGTCCTGGGACCTCTCTTGTTCGGTATTTACTTTTCTGAGGTACAGGCCAACGTGGGAGGACTATGGCTCACCAAGTTCGCAGATGACTGCAAACTGGGCACCATAATCGACTCTCCAGCTGACACAAACATCCTTCAAAAAGGTCTCGCAGAGACGGATAACTGGTGCCAGAGCCATGGTCTAAAGCTAAATGCCAAAAAGTGTATAGTCATACCCTTTGGCAAAAACAATGTGCCCACAAATTACCACATAGGTGGTAACCCATTAAGTACAGAGAAAGTAATTAGGGATCTGGGGACCCAAGTTGATAGCAGCTTTGACAACCACATTGCCAAAGTGGTTAGAAAGAACTTCTACATAGCCCACCTCATCATGAAAGGATTCACATCTAGATCAAGAGAGGTAATCGTGCCCCTTTATTCATCCCTCATCAGGCCTATCATAGAATACAATGTCCCCTTTGGGATGTACCTTACCCGACACCTGCAGCAATTAGAAAGACCCCAAAAGTACCTCACCAGGAGGATCAAGGGATTCAAACAGATGCCATATGCTGCTCGGTTAAAAAAACTCCAGCTCTACTCAGTTGCATACCGCCTACTTCGAGGTGATCTATGCCTGACATATAAAGCTATGTCCAACCCAGAATTAATGGACATGCTCCACCTCAGTAAATCCAAATCCCTTAGAGCCACACGCTCGAGGGACTTGAACCTCAGCACAGAAATAAATAGAACATGCTGGAGGGACAGATTCATAACCCAGAGGCTCCCTTCGTTCTGGAATAGAATTCCAATTCATGTTAGGCAGAGCACCTCACTGACTCTCTTCAAGAAGAATCTTGATGAGTGGATAGGGGATCGTAGGTTTGTCCCGGGGATTACTTCCGTGTCACTATTAGACAGAGGCACAGTAAACTAAACTTTAAAAAGGGCACAGTATACTCAAATCAAGGGGTGGTGTAAGCCAAACACAATCGGGCTAGGCTTAAAAAATGCCCCAGGGCAGATAGCCTAGTATGAACCTATAAAGCAGTATGCACAAATTAGTGTTTAGGGTAAATGGGGTGGAATAGCCAGAAAATGGGACATTGGAATGGCTGCAGGGGGACTCTGATGTCATATTTTGGTTGTCTTTTCTTAAGTTTGCATTTGAAAGCTGGTATCCCACAATTCCATTGCAGTGGGCGGGGTTATGTAATTATGTATGTAAATTTTATGTTAATCTGTGTACAGATTTGTACCTATTTTTCATGGGCTTTGTCCAGATTTTTGATGTTTCCACACTGAGAGGTATGGCAGGGATGGTGTAAGATCATTTATGCATACTTGAGTTAGCAGCTATCTGTATAACCACTGACATCTATTAACAAAGGAGCCTTAAGTCTAGAACTCCATCATGACTTCATAGATAAAGACAGATGTCTTACACAAGTCAATAAAAATGGCCAGTACTGAAGTATTTGCCTTACTACTAGAAAGCTGCATAACAATCGTCTATAATCTATTGCGGTCTCCCCCTCAACCCACCCTACCTAAACAAAGCCTTGTTGGGCTTGACATGGCATGCTTAGGAAACTGTTTCTGTAAGTAGCACAGCAGGATATTATTACAAATCTTTTGTCTCTGGAGGCATCACTGAGATGGGCAGTAGCTGGTTCAATGGGTGCAGTTTTTACCCACTTAAAAAAAAAACTTACCAGTAAGGTAAGCTGGAGTAAGAAAATGTTTCTTTTCTTTTCTCACCTGCATCTTAATACAGTTTATAAAAATATGGCAGTGCCTTTTAAAGCATATGAAAAAATCATGGGTTTCTCTGGTGTTTATCCATCTACAATTACCCCAGTTCTAGATAGAAGTATGGATTCATTCAGCATCTCAGATTCTACACCTTAGATTATGGGAGGGCAATTGACTGTAGGAAAGTTTTGTTGTTACATTTCTGATTCCATCTGTGACTGGTATAGCTCTAAATAATGTTTTTTTTATTTGAATTATCTTAACAGGATCATGGTGAATGTTACTTTCCTTATCTTGTAAGTCTAGTGTAGACTGTTCTGATTTCCTGGCCCCTAAACATGATACTAAATATTTGGCACAAGTGAACCTTTTTGCTAAAAGAAAAAAATGGATCCGCTTCCATATCTAGAGCAGTCCATCACATTTCAGCGCATCTAATTCCTGCCTCCCAGTTTTAATTGACAGTTTAATCTGGAATTTCTAAAATACGCTTTCTTGTTTTCCATCTCATCTGAGCCCAACTAAAGTACAAGTTCTTCTCTCTTTGCGTCTATTTCTTTATCTCTAGCCCCTCAAAGTCCCACAGAGAGCTCCTCAGGTTCTACTTCATATTTTAATACAAAGTCCCACAGAGAGCTCCTCAGGTTCCATTTCATATTTTAGGATTTATAAAGGAATATATTACTTTTACATGAGAAGTAAAATGAGTGAATTTCCACACAAAGGGAGTGGTTAGTACACTTCTACAGTCACTGCTCTTTTTAACCTCAGATTTTCTACGTTCTCTATTGACCATTTTGTTATATTGGTCATTACACTGAACTGCCTCTGTGTAACTCATCAATTGTTTTGGTCCCCTCCCCTTTGAGAATGATTTGTCATTTGGGTGCCTGCTCTGGAGTGTTGGAATCTCTAGGCTGCTAAATATGGAAAGGACATTGTTTTGGATGTTAAGCCCCCCCCCCCCCCCCCCCCGAGTATGCAATGTGCACCTATCGCAGCTCTTTTTAAATTCCGTAATATCATACTCAGTGGCCTAGGGTGGGATTTCCATGTATTCATTGAAATTCTATCTTTCAGCTTCTCATCCTACATCCTCTATCTAAGAAAAGGCAGTAGTTGGCCCCTCCATCTATTCTACCAAATGACCCACTCATATCTTTGCCCTCAGATAAAGCTGAGTCATCATTAATAAAGGAGAATGCCTTGCCATCTCAGTACTAGGTGGATGTTTTTGAAGTATTTAATTTTGCACCTTTAATATTTATGTCCAAAGGTGACAATCAGATGGAATGACAATATATAAAGGTGCCAATGAGAGCAGCTAATTAAGTTACTTAATTTACTTTGATGCCAGAAGATCAGAATATTTAGGGCTGCAAACCTAAATCAAAATCTACACCAGGTACCAGGTTAAAACACAACAGTGATACTGCATTATAATGTTAATCTGAGACTCTATCTGCTAGTTCTTTTGGTAGATTTCAGATTATATTACAGAACACATTTAAAAGATATTCCATTGATATATGACACAGTGTCATGCTATGAAGTATAAAGCTAGGGAGGCTCTCAGTTTATTGACAGCTTCCTACTGAAAAGCTGGCACTCAAAATGCTGAGTGCCAAAAAACAAAAAAGGACCGAAGACCAGGAGAAGAATGAATCTCAGAACTCATTATTCTCCCTAAAACTTCTTTTTGCAGCATACCTCAGAGAAAAGGGAATACGAGTATTCTGAGAAATGTCATCTTGGACTTAGTTTATATAAGTCCGATCTTTCAGGCATTCAGTCTCCATATTTCAGGACTCAATCTAGTGGGTCTCAGCATTTCAAATGGTTGTCTTTATAGTCAGCAATTTTTTTCAAATGTCAGGAGATCAAAGAAAAGCTGCCAAAACAACTTTTGCAGCCACCAGTGTTTGCTCTTTTTTTTCTATTGTTGTGTGACCTCAGAGTACATATAATAAGTATGGAGGTGTGACTCCCTGCATATAAAAAATAATATTCCTTTGAAATGTACTGATACATTTTTTTTGATTTACCAGCATTCAGTAGATTTGCTGTCAAAGGATCGACATGTTTAATAAAGCTACAGAAATTCAATATTGTAAAATACAGAAACTTATTTGGATGTGTGGCTGTAAGGCATTGTCATGTGATGCTATCCTGTAAGTGCCAATGACCAAAGAGGCAGACAGGCAGTCAGGGGCCATATAACCTAATAGAACTTACACACCCTGTAGCCAAAGTCAGTGGAATCTGGCACACAACAGAGGTCCCTGCCATCACTATAGGACCAAGCCTCACATGGACCTGCACTGACAGTGAGCAGCAGTGACAAGGCATTGTCATCCAATCAATGATCCTGCACACATGTAAGAGCACATATCAACTAGTGATGTCATATGGGTATGTCCCATAACTACACATTGCAGAAACTCTGTCTGCACCACACAACTCTGCACACATTGCTCTCTCTGAATTAGTAAATTAGCAGAGACAGCTTCCTGACAATTACTTAGGATTATTCAGAGATGTCTGGCTATGTGCAGATATTTGCCATGGAGCCAGCAGAAAATGTACCTTAATTGCAGCCATGGTACATCTGCCAAAGGTGCCTGCCTACATTTTCTAGCATGGCCAGTTCATGGAAGCCTCATCATCATAAGTACCCAGCCTGTTTCTGTAAGAAACAACAAAACACTACAAACTGTGTTTCTTAAGAAGTTGTTGATAACGTCTAATCAGAAAAAATAAAAAGCATCTGCAGGATTTAAAGTATCATTTCAACAATGTGGAGGCCTTTGCAGGTCTGATACTTAAGGGCACACATAAGAAATGTTCATATTCAACAAACAATACTGGAATTAAACCGGTTTATACTTACATCACCATGTATTTGGTGAAATGCAGTTTCTCACTGCAAGATTTACCTCTACTATTAAGCTGCAGTATAGTAGAAAGGCAGATAATATCTACTCACCTAACTGTTCAGACAGTAATGTATAGTAACCATCTGCTCACTGTGGATGCTTATCACCTACAACAGATATGACCAAACTCCACAACTCACATCAAGCAGACTGGCAGTCATTACAGAAGGAGGAGCAGGACTATGACAGTATATTTCCTTAGGCTGACACCTTCCTTCTAAAAATTATATATGTCTGACATTTTCTATTTTAACACATATATGAGTACCACGTACCACTGAAAACTGTGCCTGCACTGTAAATATGAAGTGTTTTGCTTTTCTTTTTGTAATGTTACCAGGTAGCCTACATGGCCAGTCAAGTTTTACATTTGCAACCCCTAAGATGACACATCAAAAAATGGTAAATTATCTAGCAATTAACACTCCTTGCCTGTACATTATTCCTTATGTATTCTAGAATGCATCAAGACAATGGTACATGGGAATTAAAAGTGTGAATCTTATTGGTTCAGAATATCAATATAAGTTATTCTGTTTTAGATTTCTCTGTTGATCCTGCCAATAACTAGAGATAAGTCAATACAGATGCTAATATAAGCAACATAAAAGTATAGTATTTTTTATGTGCATTTATGTATATATTTAGAGAAATAAAGCCATGGTGGTACAGCGGTAGCGTTGTTGCCTCACAGCAAGAAGTTCTCCTGCTCGATTCACAGCTGGAGTGCCTTCTGTGTGGAGTCTGCATGTCCTCCCCGCGGTCGAGTGGCCTTCGAAAGACATGCGTGAATGGGCGTGCCTTTGCTGAAAGTTGGCCATCGGGCTGGCAACTCGGCACCATAAAAAATCTACTGCCAATCATTAGCAGACTGGAGTTCCGCTGTGGCGACCCCTAACCATGAAAAGCCGAAAAAGACAAACAATTGCCGTTAAATCTAACTGGTGCTTTTAGTAAGTCGAATGTCTATCACTTTACAAAGTAATTTTAAAACTAAATAATTAGCCAGATCAACAGTGTCCAGTCTATTATTTCCATTTCAAATGTAGGCAGGAATTATTATTTTCTTTATGGTGAATATGTTTATACTTTTAAAATACATAACACTGTTTTTTTTTTCATTCTGATTATAAGTAGATTTGTTACAGAAAGGCAGGAGAGAAATAATTTGTTTTTTGTGTACGGCCCTTTCCAGCTGATTGTCTGTTTGAACTCAGTAAATGTACTTAATAGGGTATGGTGGATTTAATGTCAGGATAATTCCGCATCCAGCCTGTTTCTAGGATTAGACAGTTATATGAATTATACAAATCATCTTATGAAAATATTCCTTTTGATTTAACAATGACAGCATGTAGTCAAATAAGTTACAGCACCCATCGGGAACTTCCAACTCTCATCTTTATTATTAATATGTTTACACAACTTTAACAAGAGTAAACATGCAACAAAGAGGAAACTGAGTAAATGTATATGTGTGCCTGTTTTGTTTTGTTCTTTATCTGATAACTAGTTTGTTTCATTGGGCAATCTACAGACATTTTTTCCAAAGGGGAAATACAAATGACACTGAAATAATAAGATAACAGCAGACTATATAAATGGTGACAATTTGTGTCTCTTAATGGCATTCACTAAAACCAACAATAAAATAAAAATAAATGACTCGTAGCAGCATGATTTACCACAGAATTGAAGTACAGTGATTTTGCAGTGGGGCAGGCAAGACCCATGATGGATCTACATAAATAAAGTCTATGGTCACACAGCCATGGAGCACTTGCAAATGCCTTTAAATGGGTAATGTGTTTTTGCTCAAAATCTGGCAGCAAGAAATGGAATTCAATCACAGATATAGATTATGAAAGTAAATCTTACAAACAGTAGAAACAAATCTTATTTAATCCTCACTGACAGAAAACTCCAAACCATCCCAATCAAATAAAAACAGTAATATTTAATTTATACTTCAGCAAAGCTCTACATAGACAAGCAACCTCCCATATAGCAATCACAAAGTTTCTGAAAATTATTCTAGCACATGTCAAATCTCACTAAGAAAAAAGATAATAATTTAATTGGCACATGACTGATGTAGGAACTTTTGGTTTGTCTGTCACCCCTCATTACCAAGAGTGGCTTTAGTACATGCCTGTCATTACCAGCAATGACTGACAATAAGTTCCCTAAGGGGCAAATTATTATAGCAATAACCCACACCTGGGTGTGGGTAATGCTGGATTTACCCACGGTTGGTGTGGTTTGGTCCCGAGGTCGAAGCCCGAGGGACCAAACAAAGACAACCGTGGGTAAATCCAGCATTACCCACACCCAGAAGTGGGTTATTGCTATTATACAATGCCATTATTTAAGAAAAGAAATAATTACTTTTCTTAAATAATGGCATTGTATAATGCCTCTTTGCTGCCCTTCCGCAGCTGTCTGCTGTTCACGGCAGTTCTGATGTACTGCATGCCTCGCAGTACATCAGAGTTGTGGGCAAAAGCAACGGAGAACGCAAGTTCTCCGTTGCTTTAATCTCGCTATGTTAAATGGGTTTAACATAGCGAGACAGCTTTAAATTAAGCAACGGAGATCTCCGTTGCTTATTTTAAAGCTGTCTCGCTATGTTAAACTCATTTAACATAGCGAGACAGGTTTAAAGCAACGGAGATCGCAAGATCTCCGTTGCTTTTTACACACTGTGTCGCTATGTTAAAGGAGTTTAACATAGCGAGACAGCTTTTAAAAAAGCAACGGAGATCTCCGTTGCTTTTTTTAAATCTGTGTCGCTATGTTAAACTCTTTTAACATAGCGAGACAGTGTTTTATACTAACGGAAAAAGTCCGGGCGACCGGACCTTTTTCCGTTAGTATATTGAGGGATTTACAACGGGCATGCTGGTTGGGCTGGCCAATCAGCGTGCACGTTTTTAGAGTAGGCATTGTATAATATTCATGAACACCTGAATTTCACATTATGTCAAACTCCCTTTTCTTTATATCTATGATGGTCAAGTTCTATTTATTTTATGGCTGCTAAACTATAAGACCCAGAAGTCTCAGAATGAGTTTCCTGATATATCATTAACTAGTTTGCACCCAGTAATTCATTCCAAGAATGTGTCACCCTTTCATAGGAACAAGTCACTCTTTTTACTGTGCTGTAACAATGTTTGTCCTTGGAGTCCTGGTAGCCACAGCTCTGCAATGTCTGCTTATTCCATATCTTTGATAAAGTGTTAGTAACTGTTTCTGTCTACATTTTCCATATCTTGTCATCCATCCATCCATCCATCCATCCATCCATCCATCCATCCATCCATCCAGTTCCTACCAAGAATCAGTTAGGCTCATATGCACAACAGCTATATTTGAGTTAAAAAGTTATTGTGACTATTTATCTACGTACTGTTCCATTTTATACCCATAATTTCCCAAACTGCTTTGATACCTTCTGTCATTGACTTGCTATATTATAGTTACACACCCTTTAGTAACCTGTGCACCAGTTCTATATGAATATTTCATGCAAAAATTATTTTTCTAATACAATTCATTAAAGTTTCGATAAACATCACCAGTGTTTACAAACAAATAGTTATCCATCCTAAAGAAATGTAAAAATAAATCTACAATATAAATAGTTATTAACTCTGCATCTATGACTACCACAGTAGAAAACCATTTTAAAACTAAACTTAACAAGACTATATGAATGCAATATATACTATTAAGAATGCAGAATGTGCTAAACAGTATTTTAAAATCACAGAACCATAACTTGTCATAACTTCATCAATATATGTGTGATTATATTTCATAAATTGTGGAATCTGTAAAGGTATATTTGACACTGAAAAGAAATCTGAGTAACGTAACTAAGGTCTGTAAAGAATTCATCTACTCTTCATATGACAGATTGTCTTTCAACAATCCACTTCTTGATAACTTAAAATTTAGTCAATGAAAATGTGTTGATCACTAAATTAGAATAGCAGCTGGGATGCTAATAGGATTCAAGTTTAGGATACAACTTCACAAAGGATTTTCAGTCAATATTTTTTAAGACTAGTGAGGGCAATATTTTATCCCAAATCTTATAGTCTCTGTACTGTTGCCAGAAAATGTATTTGATGTTTTCCAACAGTTTTTAGTAACTCTTTAATACCATCCACCTCTGTAAAACCTTAAAATGTAACTACAGTTTGTGTAGAAATGTAAATAGAAATGTAACTACTCTGTGTTTGACTGGAACTTAGTATAATGCAATATAAGCAAATGGAGCTTTTCTCCCCGAGCCTCCACTGAAAATGAATATTACCCAGTCAGACTTCCTAGTAGACAAATAAGTAAATAATAAATGCATTATTTTTTTACAAATAGAGTGACATAGATGTACTAGAATTCTCTCCTCTCTAAAATTAACTGGTCCTTTTTGAACTAAACGCCACTAGATGAGGCAGTATACTCATTTAATTCAACATTCTATAATATATTATACAATATATTATATATATATATATATATATATATATATAATTAGTATTTTTAATGCACTGGCACCTATCCGTACAGTATGAATAAAATCCAATATATCCCCTTAGTTAAAAACACTACCCAAAACTTGATGACATCTAGGAACAAGATGTGAAAGATATGGGTAAAAACCAAGCTACCCATCCACTTGCAAAAATATAAGGAACTTAGAAAGCTGACAAAAAACAAATAAATAAAGACAAAAAAGAATTCTATAATAACCCACCAAATGCACAAAAATCAAATCCTTGTAAATTTTGGCATACGATTAACCAAATTCTCCATCCTGGAAATCTCTCACCTCCAAACCCCTGCCCAGCTAATACACAAGAACCTGCAGCTATTTTCAATTCCCATTTCATTGAATCCATTAAGAAGATGCTACCCTCTGTCCCTTCAACTAGCACTATTATCTCTCCTCACCCTTCTCGTACTTTAAACTCCATTACAGCCTTTTCCCTAAACCCTGTACCTACCAACTACATTAAATCCCTACTTTGCAAATTAAAGCCCTGCTCTACATCTGCCAACAATATCCCCCCCCTAATTCTGTCAGTTACCAGCAAACACTCTGGCTATTTCTGTCCTAATAAATCATTCCATCTCTGACTCTAAAGTTCCCTCAATCTGGAAAGAATTCTACACTCTACCTATACATAAAGGAGATAACGCCACAGAAATCTCTAATTTCAGACCTATCGCTTTCCTCTCACCCCTCTCAAAAATTTTAGAAAAATATATACACAAGCAAGTCATGCAATAATTACTGCAAGAAAATCTACTCACCCCTACCCAACATGGCTTTCGCCCCAACCACAGTACCACTACTGTCCTTGTATCCTTCAACACCATTTCTGTTGTCAGAGAAAACAAACTTGTCTCCTGCTTATTCTTCAATCTTTCTAAGATTTTCAATACAGTATCCTACTCTCTCCTTCTGAACAAATTAACCCTAATTTCTCTACCTATACTGTTGCCTGGTTTTCTAGCTATCTCTCTGATCAACAGCAATCAGTAAAGTGGCTCTCTGCTCTCTCCCCTCTCTGTTTGTTAATACCAGTGTACCCCAAGGTTCTATCCTTGGCCCAATACTCTCCAATATTTTCACTAACCTACTTTACACTTCTTGTCCCCAGTCATCACTGGTCCAATATGCTGATGACTCTACACTTATCTCTATTGCAGATATTCCCACAGAACTCTTGCCTTGCTCAATCATCCTTAAACTCTGTTGAAACCTGGCTCTCCAAACATCAACTTATACTAAATCTCCAAAAAACAAAACTATTACTTTTTCTCTCCAAAAACTTCAACAACCTAAACCCACATTCTCCTTACTTTTTTTAGACAGCACATCTGTCACAGTTGAACCTTCCACTAAACTTCTAGGTGTCATAATTGATGACCAACTAAAATTCGATCTACATTCAAACACTTGCATTAGGAAAACCCACCAAAAACTTGGCCTTCTATACAAAAGCAAGACATTTCTCACCAAGAAAGCAAAAATACCCTTGTCCATGCTTATCTATTGCTAAGCCTATTTTATAGCTCCCAGGTCCTAACAAACCTTAATTCATCTCTCCTAACTAAATTAGAATCTACAACAAAGTGGCCAGATTCACAGCTAATCTCTCACTAGAAAACTTGAACTGGCTTGAATTTCCCCATCAGCTTCTCCTCTCCCAGCTTCAAATTATCCATTCCATGTTATATCAACCAGCTTCCTGCCCTAACCTATCTACTATAATCTCTATCTACACTCCTCCTAGGACCCTCAGATGCTCTAAAAAAGAACTACTGCAAATCCATAAACTTAAGAACAAAATAGGCTGCAACCTGTACAGTTATAATCCAGCCAAAGCTTGGAATAAACTTCCACTGGATCTTAGGGCCTTCACCAAAACTAAGGAATTTAAACCTGCGACAAAAGAATATCTGAAATCCCAATGGACATGCCACTGTACTTATCCACCATAATCTTGCTACCTATCCTAGGATAACCCACTAGCCTGTCTTCTACAGGAAATTCATGAGCTATGATATCTCTAAACTGTCCCTCTTCTAAACAAATACTCAAGCCATATTCAACTTATACACAGTAATACTTCCTTTACTTTGTCTTTCATCAACTACTGAAATCCTAGAAGTTTGTTTCATATTATACAAAACTATGACTGCACCTTATTACCAATAATGTATTTTTCTGTACATATCATAAATGTAATTCTTCTGTGTATATCACAAATATATTATGCTGTCAATTCGTGTATTAAAATTAATATGTTTTTGGTGCTTTCCACCTCGGGTCTCCGCTGAAAAAGGGCTATCATCTCAAATGGACTAACCCGATCAACAAATTTAAAAATAAATAAAAAATAAATTAATAAATAAATTATAGCAATTTGGCTATAGTAGTGTAACAATTGGTTTTAATCATGAATTGAATACAATGAGATTTGAAGCATGGAAAATGCTTGTTACAACCACAAATTTCCCTAACTGAGACTGCTGTGTTAATCAACAGAAATGTTTCCAAGCATTTAGGGTTTGCATGGAATACTTACCAGGCTTGCTGGTGATATAAGAGATCCTTTTTCCTGACAGGAGACTGGAAGAGTAATAGTTTGCCAAATTCAGAAATTTAGTTTGTGAAGGAGATATTATAATACATTACTGCTGCTTTATACTGAATTTAAGGTAGCAGGTCATTACGTCCATAGTAGATATCAGTCTATCACTGTGAAGGGCATGGTTTATAATCTTATTTTTGAAGCTGTGCAGAGCTAATCATATGAGGTTGGTGAGAAATGGGTTGACCAAGTATGCATTCCCCATATAAATGATGGGCTGTCATTAGCTTACCTGGATCCCCAGTTACGCAGATAAAACAGTATTGTGACTTATTAGAACAGGCCTATTGTTAATTAAGAAAAAGAAGAGCTACATGAATGATCTTTATTTGATTTAAGTGATCTTTTAGGGTAATGACCCAAAATGGGATTGAATTATATGGAAAATAATAAAGTCTGAAACTTTTAAGAGTTTCACATGTCTACTTACTAAACAATAAAGACTGAAGTCTAAGAGTTTTAATCCCTTTTTCTGTTTTGCACAAGTTTTGGTTTACTCTATGGCATTTTTTATTGCAAACAGAATAAGGATTAATAAACTCCACGTAATTGTAGAACCAAATACCAAAAAGAATAAAGAAATCCAGGCCACCAATCTGAAGTAAAAAAACAGTCTTTATAGAAAGTCCACAATAAAATATCAGCGCTTTCGTCTACAAACTAGACTTCTTCAGATAAGAAACATATTACATCTGCTACCCTTCCATTTTATAATACTACCCCCAAATTAATCAATTAACATTTAAAAAAAATGAATTAACATTTAAAAGGGTTCTTTTTTATAAAAATTCCACTTTCCATGTATTTAATACATTTCCATGTGTTTAAAAGTATTTTGAAAAAAAAAAAAAATATATATATATATATATATATATATATATATATATATTTTGAAAAAATATATGCAAACCATATAAACATTTTAAGCTAAAAAAATGTACTGTACATGGTATAAGGTGGGACATACCTCATATTATTACAACAAAAAATATGCATGTAAAGAAAACCGTTTAACTTCAATCCATAAATTTCTATATTAAAAAACACAATATTAGTCCTGTCAAGGATAATATGCAAATGTTCATAACAACATACCTATCATATTATTACAAAGGGAAAATAATCCCATGTGTAATGCTCAATATACACTAGGGGTATATACCTATTAAATGTGATGTAAAATATTAAACAATGGGGATCTGAGGCCAAATATACTAGATGGTTTCTGCTTTAGATACTAAAACTGGTTTGATGGTCACATACTCATTAAGTCCTGGTGAAATAAATGATTTTAGTCTCAACTGCCATTTCAGTTCTTTACCCAGCAAAATGTTTTTTGTGTCTCCCCCCTTCCCATTATTGTCCATAATGGAATCAATAATGCCAAATTTAAAACCATTATATGCTGGGCACACCAATGAGTGTTTGTATAGGGCACTCGTCTCTTTACCTGTTCTTATATCATATTGGTGTTCATACATTCTATCTTTTAGTGCCCTATCAGTTTTTCCTATATAGAATGCATGACAGCCCCCGCATTTAGCCATATATACGACGTCATACCCACCCGTTCAACAGAATTACTGCCCAAGTCACTCGTTAAAGCAATGAAGAGTTCAGAAACAACTTGAGCGGTAGCTGCTCTTACCGGAACAAAACTTTTTTTGCACTTGGTAATTTCTGTCCACAGTATGCCACACACCAGGAGTTCAGTTGCTTTTTGCAGCAGTTACCTCACACCCCAGTGAAAGGAGCAAGGAAGAAGAAAAAAAAAAAAAAAACAGTAAAATTGCGGACTCACGAGAAAAAGGAACGGCCCCGTACCACTTCCCCAAATAGAAACAAAAAACACAGTCTCCCCGCAATGGCGGAAGGGAAATGGAACTACTGGCCCAGCCCAACGTGACGTGACAGCAGTAGCTTCGATACTACTAAGTACAAATACAATGTTTGTGCTCCTGCTCATCAGTATTATTACACTGATATGATTTGTTGGGGTCTGGAAATTAGAATATTGTAAAACAGGATAGATCAAACTTAAAATACAGTTTAAAGCTGTTCTAAATTGCTATGCCTTTTTCTCCGCTCCACAGTTGACTATAGCATTTTTGGGCTGGGCCAGTAGTTCCATTTCCCTTCCGCCATTGCGGGGAGACTGTGTATCTTGTTTCTATTTGGGGAAGTGGTACGGGGCCGTTCCTTTTTCTCGTGAATCCGCAATTTTACTGGTTTTTTTTTTTCTTCTTCCTTGTTCCTTTCACTGGGGTGTGAGGTAACTGCTGCAAAAAGCAACTGAACTCCTGGTGTGTGGCATACTGTGGACAGAAATTACCAAGTGCAAAAAAAGTTTTGTTCCGGTAAGAGCAGCTACCGCTCAAGTTGTTTCTGAACTCTGCATTGCTTTAACGAGTGACTTAGGCAGTAATTCTGTTGAACGGGTGGGTACGACGTGGGCTGCTGCACTTTTATCTGGTGTTTGGTGACTTCCGATTTATCAGAAGTTATGGATCAGTACTGTTAAGATGACGAAATGGATTCTGAGGAAGTCTCCGTGCAGGAGATGAAAGCGCTTAATCTGTTTGTCCGAATTGTGTGTGGTTTATATCAATAAATTATTTTTGTCACCTTTCGTTCTTTGGATTATTGCCACTATCTGAATTTTTTGAAGAATATCCTGGTGATTTATGGTTTTTATACGGAGGAGAGCCTTCATTGATACTGGATTGGACATTGTGTATTAGTGTGAGTTGGTGTATTTTTGTTTAAAATTTACCTTGAGACTTTGGTAAGATTGATTAAGAAAAATAGCATAGTAGAAATGTTTAATTTGTAATGAGCAAAGAGGTTAAAATGTAACTCTGACCATCTGGAAAGATCTTGTCTGATATTGTTCTAGCATTTTCCAAAAATAAATGACAAGAAAAACATTACTTCTGAGATACAAGCAATACCAATATAGTTAAGGGATGAAAAGGAGATGGAAATGTCACATAGTCCAATTGTTCAAATAATCTGAACACTTTTCTTAGAGGACACAATGAAGTTTCTTTTTTTACATGTTTAGGGATACCAAAGTGTGTTGACTGATACTATTAAGCATGTGCGTACAGAAATGAAGAGATGTTCTAATTAGATTAATATGTCATCAGCAAATAGTGTCACGTGTGCTTCAACCGCATTGGATTTGATGCCCATAATGTCAATACTAAAAGGTGTATCAAGAGACAAGTTCAAAAGATACGGTAATAATGTATAGCCTTGTCTGGTACCACTGACAATTTGGATAGAGGGTGAAGGACTCTTTTGATAAAGAACTGAATTGAAGCAACTTTATATGGACTAGAAATCATATGGATATATGCAGTGGGAAATTTATATGATTCAAAAAGACTGGCAATAAAAGGAAATTATACTCTGTCTAATGCTTTAAATTTATCAAATGCAAAGGTCACTTCTTTAGTGTAGACTGATTTATTGTGATATTCATTTATTATGATATGCAGATGGTTACATACTATTATTTTGATTCTAATAATTATAGATAAAAAGAGATTAAAAATTTAAAAGTAAACAGATTAAGGTGAGCTATTGCTTCTTTGTTTCTTAAAAAACTAGTTTCCCCTCTGAGGAATATAGTGGGATCAAACGGCATGCTTTATTTTCACTGGCAGACCTGCTGCTGTGTGTGGTCACAACTTTAGTTTTGTACATAGTCTGCAATCACTGCAAAATTATTTGAAGCCATAAATGCTTTAAAAATTACTCTGATATTAAATCCCCAAAACATCAGCTATGAAGGGAATCAAAGGCTGATGTTTATCACTGTTTTTCTCATTTGCTATCAGCAGTATTGCAGAGATGCATCCAAACATACTATGTCCTTATTCTCTTACTGAATCTTGTATCATTAGAGCAGGGTTACTTCTCACTTCTTTGAATTTCCTTATCAGTTCTTTTGTTTGGACACAAGACCTTTCATTTCCTATTCTGACTATTCTTTATGTTGAAGCTCGCCTCATCTCAAACTAATTACAGACTTCTTCTCCCTTATGAAGTCCCCTCTCTGGGCCAGTAATCAAGGAGCCTGAATCCTCACCACCAACACTAGACAAGGATGTTTACTTGGAACAAAAATAGATACACACAGTATTTCCACATGCAGCTCTCTGCATCAGGCACAATTTCCCTTAAGAGCACACATCAAACACAGTCTGGGGTCTGGATTTCTCCCTCTGTCTCCCTCCAGGTCACCAATAAGACTTCCCACTGGCACAGCTATAGAGTTGAGCCCTCAGCTGAGTGTCCAAGCCAAGTCCTCCAGCACCCTCTCTGTGAAACCAGTGCTTTGTGCCCTTGCTCCAAACAGCTGACATACACACACACACACACACACACACACTCTTGGAAATCAGATTTACATGCATGCACGCATGCACACACACACACACACACACACACACACACACACACACACACACACACACACACACACACACACCCTTGGGAAAGGCTGTCACAGATTTGCTAGCTATGCCCCCTTCTGCCCAGACTATAAGTTAGCTGCACTGCCACCAGACACTCCAAAGCCAGTTAATCTAAGGCTCTTTCAAGGGTACACAATTATATTGACTGAAATTAATATTAATACAAATGATAGTGTTTGACCAATGAAGTAAGGCTTTCAGGGGTGGCCACAGAGTCATCAAATAGATATGAGTACTCTCAAAGGTTAAAATATTCTCTAAAGGACCAGCCACAATGAAAATTTTTAAATGTATTTAATAACAAATAATAAAAGAACATGAAAATACAGAATATCTATTTACAATAAACACCAGAGTTTCAACCACAGGAAATATTAAAATAACACAGATGAACAGGTTCACACAGATAAAGAAGACGAGTACTTAACAAATCTCATAATAGTTTCCTGGCTGATCTAAAGAATTACTATTCCTCAGTCACTTACTTGAGCAATGCAAGATGAAGTAGGAGAGTGATCCTTCTATGTCAGGTTCCAAAAGCAGACTGCCATGAGATTTCAGTTTCATCTAGTATTCAAACATCATTTTAGCCCTGGATTACAGAATGACATCACACACATCTGGTCATCTGACTTCTGGTTCCCATACTACCCCCAATTACTAGCAATTGAACCAGAAATGCGCACATATATATCAATAATACACACACACATAGAGCTTTGTTAAGATCTGTTGCAGCTTCTGGAAGTCATAAAACCATTTCAATACTATCACTCTTCCAGGGTAGCAATTAGTTCCCTGGAAGAGACAATACAGCTGGATTCCTAGTCCTTGTTTTCCCAGATATTTCGTCTCTGGTTGCAATCAGAACTGCAAGGTACAATCTTTATGGCCTACCAGGTAATTTAATTTCCAACTATATTTCAAAGTTAGCGGGACTGAGATTAACCTCTTCTCTTTATACAGTCTGACATACAGGTGTATATCTTTGCTGTCCAGCAGGACACACTGTTGCTACATTTTGACACAAGCATCTGTACAAATCAGTTTGATATACAAATGACATATAATTCTTTACAAAACTCCAGCTAGCTGTGCTGGCATATATTGCACATCCACTACCCTACTTCTCCTGGCATAGATGGCAATACCTGACATCCCCATTCAGCCATCCTTTATGGGTGATTAGTTTCCATTGTGGATCTGATCTTACTGCTTATCATTACTGACAGCTTTCATTCGGCTCCTTTACCCAGACACTTAATCTGCCTGATGATTTGGCTGTTTTTCCTACTGATTGATTGTAATGGCTACCTTGTCATTACAGAGTGAAATACTTTCATCATTTCCTGATACTTCTCTCTCCTTCGATTTTGGAAGACTAATATGCCATGTAGCAATTTTCTGCTTCACCTACAGGTCCCACAAGTCCATGTAGTACCCTCCCAATAAATGTTAAGAGTGGCTAGGTTCTTCCCACTCAACAGTCTGATTCTTCTAATATGACAAGACAGCCACAGTCATTCGTCCTTCCTTATAGTAAGTGCAAAATGTTTTACAGCACTATCATGGAAACGTTACTGATGTGATTTTGTTTGTTTCACCATGTAAAGTTAGCTAAAGACTGTTAAACTACATTTATTTAGTTTCTCTCTGACATATAGACTGGAAAACAAAAAAATATTAATATTAAAGCACATTAGGGATAACTGGTATCAGTTCTCTGTTACAGGATGTTTGCGTGCATTTTTTTATTATACACGTTTATTTCCTGTATGTATTATTTGCATAATTAATGCAAAAATATGAAAAAAACATAAAAATAACAAAACACCACTCCAAAAATGTTGACAACTTCTTTTGTTTTAAAATATTAACCACTTTTGTTCTCAAAATTAACAGAATTTCCTCAGAGTTAAAATAAATTACATCACTTCCTGCTATTTAAATACAAATTTTGACAAAAAGAAACCAGATTTAAAGAGAAACATACCATTAAAAACTACCTCCTTCAATAATTTAATATTAACTGTGATAAAACCAATAAACAATTGTTAAAGTAAGAGATTTCTTCTTCAAAACACATCCTATAGAAATAGCATTAATAATACCTGGGGTATTTGCAGCATTAAGAATAATCTGCCAATAAAGTTCTCTTTCTCCAAGGAAAGCCCCCATTCACCTCCCCCAACTGGGGGTGGGACCTTTTCCAGTTCGCAAAAAAGAAAGAACATTTTCTAAAGTCAGTACAGACCATAGAATGTTTTTATAAATCATTTCTACTGTCTTTCATATGGATAGCGTATGTGTGTTGGTAAATCCTTTTTCTAAGGGGCACCTCGGTCTTACCTAAAGAAAATGCATGACAGGTGGCGCAAAGGAGCAAATACACTACCACTTTGTTATTACAGTTGTAACTCCCCTTAAGTGAAATCACTCTTGAGAAATCAGCTACCGAAAAATGGGTACCTTGTAATATAAATCTGCATGCTTTATATGCCCCACTGTGCCTCATATCCAATTTGTTTGTACATTTTGTACCTCTGCTATGGTTTATTTCAAGCACAGTCTTTAAATTAAAACTGATTTTGTAAACAAACCAAGGGTTCATCCCCAATTTGGTCATAAGATCAAATGCACCAAAAACAGTGTTCCAATGGAAACTAATAATGTTCGTTAAGGAAGTTATGTCCCTACTATAACTTAACACCATGGCCCTAGAAAGGTTGCTGTCATTGCTGATTTTCCCTGCTTCAATACTCACCCCATAACACAACAAGGGTTTATAGTGTACATGCCTCTGACATTTCACCCACTCACTTAAATTCAACAAAATATCTGGTGGGTAGCTTCGATCTAGGAACATGTCACAAAGAATCATGGCATTACTGTCAAAAACTTGGTCGTCAGGGTCAAACATTTTGGAGATAAGCCTGCAGCACATCCAAAGACCTAATGGCCTTTTCAGAAGTAAATGTATGCATGCTTCTAATCTGATCAGCAATACATTATACTGCTGAGCCCCATTCTCTAGAGCTTCAGTAATCTTTAAAGTATTGAGCTCAGTCCACATTTCTGTCAGTTTGTGATCATAAATTAGAAGATAATCATGCTGCTGTTTTAGTTTCCCTGAAACACTTGTAAGACTGAATTTCTTCTTATCCTTCAGGCTATAGTCTGCCTATATCATTCTTTATGCCTGCCACTTCTCCAGCCAGGACATCCAGCCTACTTAAGATCTTATCCAGATTATTCTCCATAGATCTGGGACCTACATATCCCTGTAGCTTCTTCCTGGAGGGTTTCATTGGCAAGGGTTTATCTTACTGTTGCAACTAGACACAAACTTTTTTCAGTTTATTCAAAATTCTCAGTACCAAACTACAGTTCTAGGCTGCCATCTTGACTATGGCTCCATTGTTCAATGTCTATATCATTAGTCTGGATTAATATTTACTTTTATTTCAATGGCAAATGTAAAATACATAGTTTACAATGAATATGTCTTCATAATGTTTGCATAGGCTTTTATGAATAAGCTTTCTCAAGGGCGGATATCTACAGCACGTCTAAAGTATATTTTATTTTTTGTGACTCAGTGGTATTTTAGTAGTACAGTAAGGGTTATGTTAAGAATCTGTTTGAACTACAGTTATTTCTTTTAGTGTTATTTAATGTAGACGTTTGTGTCTGTTTCACATATTATTGTTTGACAAGTTGTGACATATTTTAATTGTTATTCAGTTTACTTTCTTAATTCTAGTTTTAGTTTGTTTGCTGACTGTAACTGTTTTGGGAGGTTTGTGTGTGTAGTTTATGTGTGAGTACGTCTTTTCTCTTTCCTCCATGTTGTGAGTGGATCTGATGCATTTTACCTGATGATGTGCACAGAGTGTCAATAAGTGTTTGATACACACAAAACAGCAATACAAATATCTATATGTCTGTCAGATAAACAATTTCCACATCCATTTATCAGTGTTCCTTATTAGGATCACTGTAGAAATAAATATATAAATATAAATATGTGCAATGTGGTGAATGTGTAAAAGTGATTTGGTGGGGCAAATAAAATTTATGAAATACAGAGTAACTTAAAAAAGAAAAAAAAAACATTAGTAAATGTTATAAAAAAAGGATGAAGATATTAGATATACAGACAAAAATACAGAAAAACTGAAATATATCTGTATCTTTTGAGGCACAGTGCAAGTACCAAAGCTATTCCTTGCACATTAGTCCACATACAGACTATCTGGTAAAATTCACATAAGCTTTATCTTAGGAAACAATGGTATAACTTGGGTCACATAAAGGCCATCAGTGTGAAAATATAATTTCACAACATACACAAAAAGACTTCCCTGTAGGCTTGATGGGTATACATTCTCCCAAAGTGAATACTTTACAACCATAAATTAATAAATTCAGTTAATTGATTTCACTGCCATAAGCAAACAGTTTCACACCGCAGTATATTATTTTTTCTTTTCTAAAGAATCAGTCAAATTTAGTGTATCCTAACTACGTACAAAGCATTTCTAAAATAATATTTATCAACATTGCTAAGATCATGCATGTAGAGTATTATAGTAGGTTTAAAATTCCACATATCTAAAGGTATAATACCAAGATCTCCGAGGGACATACCATGTTAATTGCAGCAAAAAGATACTTCATAAAGTAATCATGTTTTTAGTTCATGTAGATGGTTTCACTAACTCATTTCAGGTGAGTTACAATGTATATGCTTCATCCCCCAAAATAATTATTATTCAGATTTAGAGGTGTTTTCCCTTCTGCAGTAAGGTAACCGAACAAGATCTCCATATGTACAGATGTGGTTTACATTTTTAATGATTGACTTCCATCTGATTTGGTATATGTTAATATCTTTTGCAGGAAAAGGACTATGTTTCAGAAGATTGTTGATGCAGCTGAACAAATGCAGTCTGAAGAAGACATTATCAAATATGTCACATCTGATCCGACCAAAAAGGAAATAATTATGTGAGCAAAGTTTTATGTATTATAATACAAGTATGTTTTCTTGTTTTCGTATTGTGCTCGACTAATCCATTTCTTTTATCTTATTAAGGGCTATGATGATGACTGGCTGTGATTTATCAGCTATTACCAAGCCATGGGAAGTTCAGAGTAAGGTAAAGTACACTACACTCTTAACCTCTGGTCTCACTCTATCTAATCTCTCCCATAGTTACCTTATTGATTTATATAGTCCTTCTTCAGGAGGAGAGCCCAGTAGCCCATTCATTTCCATTGGAGAGGTGGGAGTCAGGTGCCTAAGGGAGGGCCATCATCAGTAGCTGACTCAGGAATGTTCTGCTTTAAGGAATTCCTTAAAATATATTGTGACTTTGACATCTGCTTCTGCCCTACAGCTAGTTGATATATGCATGCTTCAGTGCATGCCACCATCGGTTGCAGTGCACTGTTATGCAAGCCACATGCACTGGATCCTTTCCAAAGGACCAGATTTCAGGATCCACTCCCCAAAGTAATCAAGCCTATCTCTACTACCTCACTCCAGCTTCTAGCCTGGTAGCTCCTCCACTTTCTGACAATTCTAATCAAAAGTGGGTCATGTGGGGCTTAGTCAAAGTTTTATCCCTTTACTCCTCAGAGCTGTCCATATAATATTACTACTCATAGATTGGTGATCATCTTACAGTCTATTTTTTATTTGGTGATATCTTACATTCTATTTTTTATTTTATTCATTTCCATTGAAATTTCCATAGACAATTTGGTTATCACCATACATTTCAAGACTAAAAAGCAATCTGCACACAACATTTTGTCTTATATCTCTGTTTGCTCTGAAAACCTATTATCTTGCAGTACAGAATACAGCTGTAATTATAAAACAATAAAAATTTAAAAGCACATCTAATTGATATTTTATTTCTAAAGAATTGTATTCACTAAACATGATAAAAAGCTTGAAGTACTGCAGTTTTTAAGGCAGATAAACAAAAAAGACCAAACAGAAAGGCTAAATAGTACGTGACCCTAATGCCACAATCGACAAAATAAAATGGAAAAAATAAAGCAAGGCACAGGGAAATGGATTAGAGCTTTAATTAACTAACAAAAAAGCTCAAAAAGCAGAAACAGTATAGCATACATGCCAAGATATTTTTTCAATCACTGTATTGAAAAAAATGGTTTTGTGAGAAACGTTTACTATTTTATTCCAAGCTGCTGTTTTCATTAAAAACCTTGTCCAAGGTTCTTAAGACTGCATTTATTTTTCCAGATAAGTAACAAAATAGTGACGGATAAAACATTAATTAAAAAATAAAAATAAAAATGGTGGTGACAGTAGAATAAACCAACTTGACCCATTTTGATGTTAGAAAGCATACAGTGCTAAGTACTTTCATTCCTATTACAAACCAAGGCTTCTTCCGAGTGCACCTTCTTTAAATTAAATCACCAGTATAAACCATTTATCATCCAATCAAATTCAAAACTACAAGACTTCATTAATATGGATAAACACAACATCTTAACCCTTAAGTAAAAACACCAGCTAAAAAGAGAAGAAAAAAGAAAACAATAAAAATTCACATGGAAATTCACATGCAACTACTACATTGCAATTTTCTCATCTGTCCAATTAAATAAGGAATAATTTGGCAACTCAGTTCATTAACCAGCTGTTTATACTTTTAATGACCTCTGTTTCAATACACTCATTAAAGACAACGTGTCATTTAAAACAGGGTCATTGTTGGCATCTAACCTAATTTGCTAACTTAGCTCTTTGTATTCCAATAAATTTTCACCATGCCCTTCTCTTACATTGTGAATCACCTTGTCAATAAGAAAAATAAATATATATTTTTTTAAATTCGGCACACTCTGTTGCACATCTTTTCTTTATCTTTATATCATACAAATGTTTGTATGTTCTATCTCTCAACCTTCCTTTTGTTTCATCAATGTAGAAGGCAGAACATGGAACTCAGGTTGCCAGATATATAACTCCCACAGTGTTAACAATTAAAAAAAGTCTTTCTGCTTTTCCTGTTAAGGGGTTGCCACAGCAGATCACTGGTCCGCTATTGATTGGCAGTAGAGCAGTAGATTTTTATGATGTCGAGTTGCCAGCCCAGTGCCCAACCTTCACAGAAGGCACACACACACACACACACACACACACACACACACACACACACACACACACACACACACGCACACACGCACACACGCACACACGCACACATGCACACACGCACACATACACACACATGCACCTACTTGCATGTCTTTAAAGTTCACTTTACCTCAGGGAGGACATGCAAACTCTGCACAGAAGGTGGTCCAGCTGAGAAAGAACACAAAAAACTAAAACTAGATGTGTCAGTCAGTCTTTTCCCCAACACATCCTCCCTGCAGTCTGTTCACCACTCATGTAGCCATCTCAAGTGCATTTGTTACCTTGCTGAGCCCTGACACTGAGTGATTCACCCATATCTTAGCCACTGGATTGTGCCCTGATATTGGGAGCACTGATTTATTGATAATAATTCATGTAGGCATCTCAAGTATGTTTCTTCCCTTTCTGAGACCTAATGCTGAGTGATTCACTGATGTTTTACCCAACAGATCATGCCACTATCAGGAAAACTGATTTACTTATAATAATTCATGTAGCCATCTTAAGCATGTTTGTTCCCTTTCTGAGCCATTGACTTTGAGTGATTCACCCATATCTTAGCCACAGGATCATGCCCTGCTATCTGGAACATTGATTTACAGATAATAATTCATGTAGCCATCTCAAGTGCTTTTGTTCTCTTTGTGAGCCCTGATGTTTAGTGATTTACCCATATCTTAGCCACCGGAATGTGCTCCACTATCGGGAACACTAATTTACTGATAATAATTCACATTGCCATCTGAAGTGTTGTTGTTCCCTTTCTGAGCTCTCACGCTGAGTGATTCACCCATATCTTAGCCACCAGCTTGTATCCTACTATCGGGAACACTGATTTACTAATAATAATTCACATAGCCGTCTCAAGTGGATTTGTTACATTTCTGAGCACTGACACTGAGAGATTCACTCACATGTTAGCCATAGGATCCTGCCCTGCTAATGGGAACACTTATTTACTGATAATAATATGTGTTATTGCCCTTTAAATTAATTCTTAACTTAATGTTTTCATTTGCAGGTGTATTAGTTAAGTGGCATGCACACTTGCTAGGGATGGCTCCCCGAGCCCCCCCCCCCAACTTCTTCCACTATAGTAGTATGTAGTTCCCAGGCTGCCTTTTCTTTTTTTGTTAATTACAACTGCTATTAGCTTTCCTCTTCACAGCCCCCTTCTCCTTCTAAATAGCAGCTACCTTTCACATAGGCACTTGCATAACACTATAAAACTCTGCTTCATCTGCAAAGCACATAACCCTTGATTTGAAATTTGCTGATCTTTGCTACTGAAAATGCCTCTACGTTGGCACTGATCTGATCTGAACTCTCATTGACAGATAGTTTTTCTTCACAGGCTCATTGGTGGTCTGGGTCTGCCTGCTCCATTCACCCTCACTTCCTCTTCACCCTCTCCTATCACATCTCCCATCCCTCCACCATACCATACCCCCTCCAACTGCCCACACCTACCACTTAAAACTAACCTCCACACCTACACACACAGTACCTCCCTCTGCCCTTCACCCCTTTTACTCTTAACTAACTTATTCTCTACTGCCCAAACTCCTCCACACCTCTATCATCTTCATGTCAACCCCATCTAATCACCAGTCTCCCTTTCTTGTTAAATCCACTTCTGCCTTCACACATCCCCCACTTTTTTGTACTCGAATTAACTTCTCTCACACGTCCTCCTCTCATACTGCCTCTCCCCCCATTCAGCATGCTTCTCATCTCTGTTTCAACCACACTTTTTCTTCTACTGTCCCACATGACCTCTTATCAAACTGGCCTACATCCCAGAAACCTCCTTCCCACTCTTACTCACCCACTAAAACACTCTAAAACACCCATGCCTTTCTTAATAATACCCTCTCTATTCAACCTTGCTAACCCACTCTTATTTAAAATCAAACTAGTCCTCCACCCCTCACTCTCCCTCAAAACTAGGCTTAAATACCACAACTTCAGCTCTAGGTTTCCTACACTACTATTCTGCCACAAAAGATTATCCCTATCAGGAGATATTCAACCCAATCCTGGCCCTGACTTCTCTCTCTCTAATGACACCTTCTCCTCTCCCCCATCCCAATTCCTCCTCCAAATACTTAAACATATACTCTGAAGTCACTGAATTCCACACGTGGATTTCACACTATTCTCCTGACCTTATTACTTCACTGAAACAAGGCTTAAATCCCATATCTCTGACAATGAAATTATTTCTCCTAGATACAACATTTTCTGCTAAGACATGCCCCATAAAGAAGGAGGAGATGTGTCTATAATTTACTCTGGCCAATTTAACTTATCCACTTGTCTATTACACTCCCCAACTTTCACCCTGCAGAAGTTTAATTGTAAACTGCAAACTTAACATTCTCAAACAAATTACAATTCCTGCCATTTATATCTTCCCCCAGCAATAACACCCCCATACTTGAACGTGTTCTGTCCTGGATCTCTCACTATGTGTCTTATGAAACAATAATTCTAGGTGACATCAACATAGATTGGCAAACCTGAACCACTGACTCCCCTATCTCTAGCATAAGTCTTCACAGATTCACTCAATTAATCACAACCTCTACCTACTTTAACACACCAACCAAATATAGCTCTATCCTTCACTGGAATAAGGTAATAAACCTACCTGAGAATCCATTTGTTGGGCTTAATTTTGTGGAAACTGTTAAAGAGAAAGAACCTGTAAGTAATGACTTCCCTGAGTTTTTGAAACTTGTAAGAGAACTGGAAGACAATTTGTTTAAGTTAAAGAGACAACAATGGCAACACCTCCATCTGGAGGCTTGTCTGCACTATAAAATCATCCCTAGAGGACTAAGAGTTCTTTGTATGCCTAGTTATGATGAAATGCATGCAGACTTAAACAATGGCAGCAAATGAACTTAGAGTTAAGATTCAAATACATCAATATGTTGATTGAATATTTTCTGCCTTGTGAGCAAAGTTTATTAGCGGCAGTAGAAGCATGCAGATTAAATATTGAGCAGCACTTTAAGGATGAAAGGTATATGCATATTCTAGAAAATACTTTCACCAATGTGTTTAATTATGAATTGATACTTCAACGTATAAAAACTGGAAAACTAATAGGAGACTATAATCACTTTGTATCTGGCCACATTTTTGTATGGCCAAGAACAACAGAGCAGAGGGGTGGCCAGCAAAGGGCTCCTGAGCTTGACCAGAATAATATGGTAGTGCCAGAAAATCAAGACCCTAGACTGGAGCAGGATATAGAAGGAGCAGATGATGATACCATAAGAAGTGATGTGTACAGTGTACATAATGTTGCATTGAATAACCCTTTAGTGAATGATGGTCCACTATCAAGTAATTTGATGCCTGGAGGTAACACAGTACAATGGCATAATGTGGAAGCCAGACCAAAAGAAAGACCAACTGAGAAACAGGGTTTTCATCCATGGTGAAGTCATCTCATTCGCTCAGCAGAGGGTGCCACAAGAGGAAACATTCCAATGAGCGCCCACAAGGAATACACAAGATGAAGAGATGAATAGCATAGTGTATAACCTTTCTGACCATGTTTTGACTGAAGCAGAACTATCTATTCTGAATAAGGGACTCAGTTTTATTCCCTCTGTACAATCAGAAGTGAGTGATGTTCTGACTGATTTAAGACTTTTTTGTCATAATTTGACTTTCAAACTAATGTTTAATGACAATAATGATGCTACTAACAGACCGTGATTCAGATGGCCCAGTGTTTTTGTTCAATGTATACCTTTAAATGTACAGCTTTTTATAAAAATGTGTGAAAATGAGTTATGTGAATCCATGCATGGAGAAAGGGCTAAGAGCTATTATAATTAAACAGCATCACAGCACCGAGCCCTAAATGATTTAAAGAATAATCAGGGTATAAGCATTAGACCCTCTGACAAAGGAGGGTCTATAGTAGGCACCAAGCCCTAAATGATTTAAAGAATAATCAGGCTTTGAGCATCAGACCCTCTGACAAAGGAGGGTCTATAGTAGTCATGAATCATAAAGATTATAATATGAGTATGCTTTCCACGCTGAATGAGGATACAACAGATGTACAGATCGGGTCTATATTAGAACATCGAATATTTTTCAGTTCGAATCACTAAAGGTCGACCTTTAGTGATCAAACTGTTAAAACATCGAATGTTCAGAAAAAAATAAAATGAAAACAACAACAACAAAAAAAAAACTAAACCCTTATGGAGATTTCCGTTTTCTTGTTCGATGTTCTGCAGTTTAGCTATTCTCGTGTCGACAATGTCAGATTCAACAGTTTTCGAGAATTTAATATAGACCCTGCAGATCAACATGGATAGGGTAAGATCTATCATTGATTATGTACATAGTGCCTTATATGAATTATTTATGGAAACTTGATTTTTTGTATGTGACTGAACCTAAGATACCATTGATAAAGGGTCTTCCCAAGGTTCATAAACCTTTGACTAAACCTCCCCTAAGTTTGGTTGTGTCAAAGGAAGAATGGGTCACACAAACATGCTCTCTATATGTGGAAAATAAGCTTAAGACAATGTTGGCTTCGGTCTCTATTGTACTCAGGGGCACTGAGCAATTTTTAACTGACCTATTCATGTTTTTGGAGAGTTGTGGTAATATAACAGGGTTTTTTTCTTGCGACCCTTGATGTAAAGAATTTATTTAAGTGCATCCCAAATGAGCATGGCTTTGATACCATTAGAGAACAGTTGACACACACACAGAATTTTGACAACAGTCAGGTTGATATGGTTTGCTGCTTGTTGGACTTGTTTTAAAGAATAATGTTTTTTGTGTGGTGACTGCTTCTATGCATAAAAATGGGGGGTGGCCATGGGCACCCCCTGTGCAAATTCCTATGCAAATGCAGTAATTGGTCTGGCTCCCACATTATGCCATTGCACTGGGTTACCTCCATATCCTGAACCACCCTACCTATACTTACATCTTGCCTACACCACTTCCCCCACAACATAGCTCCAGTCCAAACTTTAAGAGTACGAGCGGTACTTTCTGATAGTTTTTTATAGTCCTCACTTCTTGTTGTCTCTTCCCATTCCATTTGCCCTGCGGGCTCCCTCTGCTCCTCTACCCTGCCTCCAATTCCCACCTGTCCCCAGCACCTCTACACTTATACTGCCTAACCACACCCACTTCCTAACACCCAATCAACTAACCATACCCCCTCCTAACACCTAATCAACTAACCACAACACCCACACCAATCACTTTCCTTCTATTTTAAACCCCATCACATCCACCCCACCTTGCCATGGCCCCAAAACTACCTTCATGCAACTTATTCTTGACCTACTCCATCATACCACTATTGCTTATCCCTTACTTACTAACACTATATGAACAACAAGTGATTCATTGTTTTCCCTCCCCAAGAAGCCATACTATCACACTGCCCAAACCTAATAATCTAGAACACCAACTTACTCCCCCATAACTAACCAAACAAACACCTCATAAGTACTATTAGAAACCGCTACATCAGCCTAAAAAACTAAAAAAATACCAAACCCTTCTTTATAAGATTCTGAAATTAATCATTAAATACCAAACTAATCTCACTAGGGATGGGGACATCCACCCAAACCCAGGTCCATCCCCTACCATTAACTCTACCAAAAACACTACTCCATCCCCTATAACCCATACCATAAACAGACCTCCTAACTCACTTCTAGTAAGTCATCTAAATATCAGAAGCATAAATAATAAACTTCAACACCTCCATGCCCTACTAGATCACCTTTCTCCTGATGTTCTCTGTCTCACTGAAACCTGTCTCAAGCCAAGCACCTTAGATAGTGAAGTCATACCATCAGGTTACAATATATTTAGACATGACCGCACTGCCAAAAAGGGAGGGGGGGGGGTAGCTGTACTCAACAAATCCATGCTAGAAGTAACCATTGACAGCCATCAGTCCTTCCAAAATACTACCGCTGAATTAATTACTACTAAACTACACATCAATAAAAGCAAAAGTATACATATATAATCTGTGTCCACATCCCCCCCAGGGAAAACATACCAGTACTTGAGGACATACTAAGCTGGCTATCAAATAATTATCCCCAGGAAACCATTGTACTCTGAGATTTTAATAGACTTGTACTCATGCTCCTCAGAACCCCCCACTTCCCACATTAACCTTTATGATTTCTCACAACTCATATCCTCCCCCACCAGAATCACTAAACCTAACAATAAAGAAACTATATTAGACTGGATACTTATTAACAATCACCCACTCACGTATAAAGCTGGAACCTTGCCCGATGACATAAGTGATCACCTATATCATCAAGCAAAAGGCTGAAATACACAAACAACCCACCTATAAAACAATCAGAAACAAGAAAGATTTTAACTTAAAGAACTTTCAAACAGACCTTAAGCTTTGCAACTGGTCTGTTCTAAAGCATCTCCCACTAGAAGAAGCTGTACAATACTTTAACTCTAAATCCTTATCCATCCTAGACAGCCATGCTCCAACTCGTACTATTAGGACTAAACCCAAAAGCAACCCTTGGCTTACAGCTGCAACTAGGCAAAAAATCTTACTAAGAAATAAAGCTTGGACCACTTGGCGTACCTCAGAAAACCTCACAGATCAACTCCATTATAGACAATTAAGGAATGACACAAAAATCTGTCACTACCAACAAAAAGAACTACTATCACAACCTACTACACAAAAACCAGAACAAACCAAATAGATTCTGGGCAACTCTAAACGCACTGCTCCATCCAGGACAATCTACCACCCCTGTCCCCTCAGCTTACAACTCACATTCTCCAGCAGAAGTAGTCAACTCCTTCAACAGCTTCTTTACAGAAACTATCCAAAACCTAGTCAATAACTTAGCCCACAGTCTAATAAATCCCTCTGCCTTTACACCCACTACCCAAACCACCTTTAAATTTCAACCAATCTCAACTTCATTTATTCTTACTCTAATTAGAAAACTAAAACCAACTACCCTTGTCTGATCTCCTACCAGCAGACTACCTCCTCACTCTAATTTCAAAACTAAAACCAACTACCCTTGCCGCTGATCTCCTCCCTGCAGACTACCTACAAAAAGCAACTGATACTGTAGCCTACCCTATATCCATTTTGATCAACTGATCTATATCTGAATCTACCATTCCCACTACCTGGAAAGTATCCCATATCATTCCAATCCACAAGGGAGGCAGCTGCACTCACATCTCAAACTACAGACCCATATCAATACTCTCTCCCATAGCCAAAATCCGGGAAAATGTATCCAAAAAGAACTCCTAGCCTATCTTCTTGATAACAATTACCTTTCAAACTATCAACATGGCTTCAGACCAAACCACAATACCACCTCTGCCCTACTGTACTTCACCAATGCCATAAATCATAACCATAATGGCAATAAACTCTTTTCAGCCATCTTCCTAGATCTTTCCAAAGCTTTCGACATGGTAAACCACCAACTTCTCCTGCAAACCCTAGAAACACTCTGCCTAGACACCCATGCTATACAATGGTTTAAGTCATATTTGGAAGGTAGGCAACAGGCAGTCCTGTGGAAAGACAACCTATCTACCCTCTTACCTATAACTCTTGGTGTCCTCCAAGGATCCATCTTAGGGTCCCTCTTATTTTCCATTTTCATTAATGACTTGCATAGAGTAATACCAGACACTACCTGTATCCAATACGTAGACGACTCCACCCTGATCTGCTCTGCCACAACCTCAGATGAGCTACAGACACTATCTCAAAGCACATTTACCATGGTAGAAATCTGACTCCTCTATCATCGTCTAATATTAAACCCCAAAAAAAACAAACTGCTGCTGTTCTCCCCATCCCGTAGGACTTCCTCTCTAACCTTCTCCATCACATCTAACAATGGCACTACTATATCACCAGACCCCTCAATCAAACTACTAGGAGTCATAGTCGACAACAACCTAAAGTTTGATCCGCATATCGACCACACCATCAAAACAGTAAATAAAAAACTTGGCTCTCTACATAGAATCAAACCTTTCTTAACTCCCCTTGCCAGAACTGTCCTTGCTCGCACTCGTCTTCTATCCACACTTCTCTACGCCTCCCCTCTATTCACCAACCTGAATAATACCTCCCTGAACAAGCTCACAACCTGTTATAATCACATTGCCAGATTTGCCACTGCCTCTGCCTACAGGACCCATCATTGCCACAATCTCAAACTACTAAGCTGGCTTGAACTACCTAACCTTCTAATAACCAACCAACTAATAATCACCCACAAGATTCTCTATCAGACCAAATGGACACCCAATCTTAATATACTCATCACCCCCTACCATAACCTTAAAACTCTCTGATCCTCTAACAAAATGTTAGCCTACACCTTCAAAGCAAACAACTCAACTGGAGAAGCTCTGTTTATGAACTCAGTTGATAAAGTCTGGAACTCTCTCCCTACAGAACTAACCTTACAACCCTCTCCAACCCAATTTAAGAAATACCTTACTCAATACTTCACATCACAATGGCTCTGTCCTTGCTCTATCCCTGACTAACTCCCCACACTTTATAACTGTGCCTCTAATTCTAACTATATTACTCTACTGCCATATGATTAAGTAAAATCTAAGATGTATAAGATGTAACACAATTATATACGCACCTCTTGATTCTTGACCTAAGAACTTCAAAAATGACCTACAAATACATTATACAACCTGAATTACTCTTATAATGGAATGGTTTCAATATGTAATTATGTAAATATTATTCTGCTGTCTCTATGTAATTATGAAGAATTTCTCTGGATTGTGTTTCTCTATTGGATTTCCCAGTGTATTATGTTGTCTGTCTTATTTCTACTGTATGGAGCTTTTCTCCCCGGGCCTCCACTGAAAATGGACATATATCCAGTCGGACCTTCCCGGTTAACAAATGTAAAATAAAATAAAAATAAATAAATGAAATCATGGGAGTAACAATTTGTGCTTGACAACAACAATATATACAGACCACACATTAGATTTTACCTTTGTTTTGATGATGTTTTTATTTGGGGGGGGGGGGGGGCAAGAAGAATTATATGGTTTTCTTCACTCCATTAACCATACCACTGAATGTTTGAGGTTTACTTTGTCCATGTCACAGAAAGAGAGAGATTTTTTGGATGTATGATTATTGGTTAACCAAATGGGTCGGATAGATTCCAATTTATTCCAAAAGGGATGTTGTTAAAATAGTTACTTGTCCTTTGATAGTATGCACCACAGGCATATATATCCTAATGTAGTAATAGGCCAATACATGAGAGCCTCTAGGCTATACACACAAGAGGAAGCATTTCCTTAAAACATTGATGCATTGAGTCAACATTTTTTTGAAAAGGGGCTATAAGAAGGACCTTTTGATACAGCACAAGGAGACGGTGGTCAAGGATAGAAAAAAAACACTGCTACCCCATATTTCTCTAGACGTGCTTCTAGTGCACATAAGGATAGGAGCTTTGTCAGTAAACTCAGATTTGGTGTGAAGTACACAAATGATGTAGGCTCTGTATGTAATATTATACAAAAACAAAAACTGGGGAATACTTATAAGTGACAACAAGACAGCTGAAATAGTTGGGAACAATCCCTCTTTTATGTATAAAAATACTTTAAACTTGAAAAGACTACTGTGCACTGTGAATTCCAATACTAGGTCAAGTAACTTGCTATCTGCCAGACTCGGCACATACAGTTACAAGCATTGCAGAATCTGTACATATATTTCACATGAACAAGTGTTTAAACATCCACAGATGAAATATATTTTTACTCCCAGATTCTATGCAGATTGTAATACAGCAAATGTGATTTATTTAGCTACATGCAAGTCCTGTACAGGATTCTATGTTGGTAAAACTAATACGAGATTACAGGATAGAAGTTTTAGTCATTCTTATGAAATTAGGACTTGCAATATGAACAATGCACTAGCTAAACATATTAAAGAAAATGCTGGACATGAGTTTATTTTTAGAGTACTACAAATAGTGCATGTGGGGAGGGATGTTCTCACTAACTATACTGAAACAGTAGAACTTAAATGGATCTTAAGGCTAAAGACTGATAAACATCCTGTTATTAATGCTTGTGTCCCTTTAAAGCCTGTACTGAAAGGGAGGAAATTGGTTTAATGAAGTGATCAATTAACATAGCTGATGGAACATCTAATTGTTTTTAAACTGAACTGTGAGTTTGTGTTTTTATGATCTGAAGAAGTGTTGTTTTTTCAACGTGAAAGCGCTTATCTGCTCCATTTTTACAAATAAATACTTCTACTGTGTGAAGCTGTGGTATTCCTGCCAAATTTTATGCTTTGGATGTACTTAAACTGAAATAAAATTATGTGCTAAAAATACAGTATCAGTGAATTTGATGGACAACCCTTCCCCATACCATACTGCTTTGCCAGTGCACCACTACATAATGAAAATGCAATTAGGGAACCTTGGACTTTGGGTTGGAAACTCATTGTATTTTGACCATCATGTGACAGCAGTAATCAAGAAATCCTTCTAGTTAGCACAACTGATTACCAAGAGCATATCATCAAGATCTAAAAAGGTCATCATCTCTTTAGAGGTCAGCATTGATTAAACCAGTTATTGGGTATAATGTCCCCAGTGATCTATTAGAGATTCCTAACCAAGAAGATCACAGGACTAAAGACCAGGAGCTACAAGGAAAGGCTGGAAGCACTATACCTTTATTCAGTATCTTACAGACTTTTTAGGGGAAACCTATGCCTAGCTACCACTCCACTGGAAACCCATTTGTCCTTGATCTCTTTGTCTCTAATACTTCTGAAAACACCATGCTCTGAAGTTATACTCTCTCAAAAACAAGATATTATAAGAAATATGATTAACACATTTAATATTTAACAGCATCTGCTTGTATACACAGTTATATGTACTCAGGTAAGTCCACTGAGATCACAGATTTCTTTTAAGGAGACAGTACAGGAACACAAAGGAATGTACAGCAGAAAGTCATGCAGTGGGCCTGGCTTGGATCCAAATTAAGTTTATTCATTTTAGAGTCTGCTACCTTAAATTAGCTTGGTACTGCTTTTTTGAATATCTTAGTAAGGTCAAAATATCACACCTAACTAAGGAATTGTAGATGCACTAATTCGCTATAGGGATTTATTGTTTTACATCTGTTGAATGTTATTTTAATACCATTTTGCATTTCTGTTAAAACATTCATTTAACAAGTCATAGGTGAGTTCATATAGATATTTATTGCTAGTTAGAACTAAGAGAACACCAGAATATACAAACAGTACTTTACAAGAATACAAAACATTAGCCAGGTATATAAGAGGTTTTATTCAGATCTGTCTCACTATCACTACTATCATACCCTACTGTATGATTGCCCTTGCAAGATAAGCTGCCTCTGGTGCACACCTTCTTTACATATGAACTAGTTCACTCATATACAAGAAACTACCACTCCTGGAAGAGTATTCCTTTTGTTTGCTTCCTTTCTGTGATGTAATTGCTTCTACGTTTCTTTTTTTAAACCTCCTAATCCCTGGCTTGAGTTTGTGCCTTCTGAAGCCTCTTCAAAACTGTTTCCTCTCCCTGGTGCTGCTATTATACTAATTATGTTAACAATTATTATTGTGTTGCCCTTGTAGTTTCTAACATTAATTTAGCCTATCCAAGGCTTTCAAATATTTGTTGTAATTTGAACACAGACTCGTATAACTTTGCAACTTTATATGCACATCATACAAACACTTCACCCCATGTCATTATTTAGATGAAGATCCCTGAGGGAGTCTGACTGTCAACATCTACAGAAAATCAGACTGGGTCCTTTATCTGTATCTCCTTTTTGAGATGTTACTCAACACCAAAATAATCTTCAAAGATGCTTTATCAACCTTATTTTTTCATATTACTCTAGCAGTATGACAGCCATTTATTATGTTCTTACTAGTTTCTTGGCCTTGAATTAAAAACTTCCACTTCAGTAAACCGATCTCTACTTTCTAAATCTCTAACCTCTCAATCAACATAAATGCCCGAGACAAACTACTACATCATCTTTACAACTATGCATCCAGTTTGGTGCCATCAGAAAAAAAGGCATAGCACACTTTAGCGCCACATAGCAGTACTAGATATAAATCTAAACTCATGGATGAACCATGCACCAAACCATGTAATACTCCACTGACCTTTATTTTACAGTACTGTAACTAGGTCATCAGCACTGCTAGATTAATTTCTTTATTTGTTTTTTTATCAAACGTGGGAATGTCTCTTTCCCACTTTGTCTATACATTCCCTACCCTACTGGACAAGAGCCAACCAAGAAAGTCATCATCCAGACAGCCCTCAAGGGTTTTTGAAGGTCTTCTTGTTTATACCACATCCCTAACCTCTTGTGTGCCCAACAAGGCACTTAGAAGGGGCACTGAGTTGTCTGCCTGCAGAACATGACACCTCATTTCCACAAGGGGTATTCCCTCCAAGTAGCCCTAACCCTCCCTCAGCATGAACATCAAATCCTTTTGTCCCTGCCAGGGAGAGTGAACTGCCCTGTGTGCCCTTAAGTGCATGCAAACATCATTCTTCCTTAGCTCCCACCACTTATTTGCTGTGTTACAGACTTCCATATGTAACCAGTGTACTTGGATTATTGCCACTTATAGTAGATTTTAGGGATTCCAGCACATGTAATGATGTCAGCTGTAAAATTGCAAAATGCTATTTGTAGTCATCAAAAATAATTGATAAAACAGCATATACTGTGCCTTTATATAACTGCCATTATAAATACATATGCATATATGCTTTGAATTGGTATATGCCTACATGTAAATTTTCATTTATTGCATTATCTTTCCAGGTTGCCCTGATGGTTGCAAGTGAATTCTGGGAGCAAGGTGATTTGGAACGGACAGTGCTACAGCAACAGCCAATTGTAAGTTCCTCAGAGATATCATACAATATGGTTATTTTACTACAGAAGAATTTCAAATGAATCTGCTAGAATATGTGCAAAAGTACATTTCAAATAAATGACTTGCCTGAGTCATATGTTCTGTGCTTCACAAAGATTAAGCCCTATTCTACTTTAATTCTAATTTCAGTTTTACCCTGTAATTCCTGAATAAGTGTATACATTTTTTTGCTTAAGTATTTTAATACTGAATCTGTAAAGAGTACTATTAAAAATAACACAAATCAAACAGTTTACAGCTAATCTCAAAAAACTAAAATTTCTTCCAAGAATTATAGATAGGGAAGAAAATAGAAAATAAACATTTGGGTACTTACGTATTATTGCAACCACATTATGGGCCTGGGATAATTTGTGATGTTTTGGCGAAATGTTTAATGTTAACCTCAGACGGGGTGTGTAAACTCCTAACTACTATTCTGTGACATTGCTTTTGAGCCCTGAAGAGGGATAAGGGAAAAATGCCTCTCCCTGGGTAGCATCCTTTAACGACAATTTTCAACTGTCACGTCCGAAGGCAATAATCTGTGATGAATGAGTAAGCAGGGACTTTTACTAAAGGAAACCTTGTTTCTAGCCCTACCGTTTCAGTGATTTCCCCCAAATGAGACACAAAGTCTGAACACACAGCTGGTTGTCTCCCTCAAATATTTAAGCCTCACTTGGTAAATGCAGATAATTAAGGAGGGACAATGGGACACAATGCAACAGAGGTACTTACCTTATATGTGCAGACTCATTGTTAACACACAAAATGCACAAGGAGTGCCCTTTCAAAAATGAATGACGGTTCTCAATTATACAATAAGACTAGCAATTAACATTACCGGTGCCCTACAGCAGCGGGTCTTGCTGTTTTTGCTGCTCTGCACTTGTGGTAGAAGAGTAACAGATGAATTAACCTCAAGCTTCAGGGTGCCCAATGCGGACAACTGTCACTGTCACACCTTGTATGCATAATTTTTAAAATACAGCAGTCTTACACAGGGAAGTAAAAATGTACTCAGTTTTATAAATGAGTAGGTGCGACACTTCCCAAGTAACTTTGACAATATTTTTTCAGCAGGAGAAGGGCTTGGAAATGAGCCGCTTCTCCTGCTCCGAATGTGGTTGTGATAATATGTAAGTACCAACATTTGCAGCTGACAGAGAATGTTAATGTCTGGATGAAAGAATTCATAAGACTGTAGTACACTGGAATAAACTGGAAACAACTGAAATGAGACTGGGATGAATATCTTTATCTGGTAATTACCCACACTTGTGCTGAACAGGAGCCAGTCTCTCATTTATGGGCCAAGTGTTCTTGCACTTTTCAGAATGAATTCTGCACATGCTGCAGTTCCGTTAAGAATGCTTTATTATGTACAGTGAAGATCAACAACATCCAAATATAATATTCTGGAATGCTGGATAACAATAACAGTGCTAATAAATATAACAGTGCCGCTAAATATATCCAAAGGTTCTGCACATATAGTCTGATTCTCTTGAATAATATTAACTGAAACAGTCTTATCTTTCTGAATAATGCTGGCTATTTGACCTGACTTCGGTGCTCAGACTCAAGAGTCTGTACTGCAAAGACCTTTTGCATGTCAGTCCAAAACCTAATTTAACTGACTCAACTGATCATGTCTGAAGTATTTTCTAATAATACCAAAATACTGTAACATTTTACACACCTCTTTAGCTTTGGTTTTTAAGCCTTGTATTGCATGTGTCTCACAGTGCCTAACTGTCTATTCTTTATGTAGCATTCCATTGCAAGTATACATATGTTTCCCTTGAGAAAGGAACTTTCTATAGCTTTCTCTTCAGGACTGCTATTTTTGCACATCTCATGCTTAGCCAGCAAGACTATATTTTCCCTTCTACTGAACTGTCTTTCCCTGAAACTGCATGCATAAATAAAAACACAAATCTGACTCTATATTTTCAGGGCTTTTATTCTACCTTATTAGTTCTTTTGTACAGACATTAAGAGTAGGAAACTAAATACTGATTTATTGCATCACTCATAAGAAATTTTCTTAACTAGAATGGAGCAGTGATCCGTGTGGGCCTCTTTCAGACTAAGCACAGGTGCATAGTTACATGAAGTACAGTTATTCCACTGAATAACAAATAAAAATCCAGAAAATCCAATAACTACATTGAATAGCCAATAAGTAGTAACAGTGAAATTAGATGAATGTAGTAAGAACTCTATAGGGCAATACAATGTGAGTGAAACAGATTGCATATTTGACTACACAAATGAAATAAGTTGAATAACCATCCTAATACAGCTATACTGAAGAGAAAAAAAAGAGACAGGAAAAAATGAACAAAAAGGGCTGCTTTATAAACAGGCTTAATTTATCCTTTGCTACTGGACTAATCAGGGCCCAGAGGGAAGGTGGAGGTATAAGCTTTACTCTGAATGTCAGATCTAAATCACAGGTCCTCCAGTGTGGCAACTGCATTTTGCTTTTTTAAAGAGAAGGAGTTTTACCTCATTTCTGAAGTCAGGGAAGGATGGAGTGCCTCTAACCTATTTTGAGATGGATTCACAGATTTGGGGGCTAAGAGGAAGATACTAAGGTTAACTCTAGTCCTATTGAAAGGGTGGGGGACAAGGGTAAGTGATGCACTAATTTTAAATTCTAATGCAAAAGAACATCTAAGGGAAACTCCACTATGATGTATGGTCTATCTTCTTATAACTCATTTGCAGGGAGAAACATACTCAGATATACAATACATCTCTTTGAGGATTAGTCCATTTGTGACCTACTTTTCAGTTTCAAATAGCTGTAGCAAACTAAATATCACTGTTTCTGTAGCATTACTATAAACATTTAGATATCAGGGACTCTGGGACTCAGTTTCCCTACATAAACCTAATATATGTTGTTTTAGTCTCCATTTATAGAAATTCTAGACACCAGCTACGGAATGATTGATGATAATAATTTTAACTGATATAATGGAATCATAAGTGTCATCCCTAGGATGTAAATTCAGTTATCCATAGTTCATACATTTACAAATAGAACCTAACTTTAATCATACATTACATAAATTTTACTAAAAGCGCAAAA